>NC_060273.1:129514377-129563955 GCF_021613505.1 Equus quagga
GCGATCACCTTTACATTCTGGACCCTGTCCTCAATGATCACCTTTACACCCTGGACCCTGTCCTCAGCGATCACCTTTACATCCTGGACCCTGTCCTCAGTGATCACCTTTACAGTGCTCCCGAAGCCATGGACAAGCTGTCGCCATTGTTTCGTGGATTCCGAGTCTGCATTCTCAAAATACTGCAGCATGAAGACAGAGGAGAAATTACACGGATTCCGAGCTTGGTATTTGGTATCAGATCTCTTCATTTCAGTTAAATTTATGAGCCTAACAGACTCAATACATCATCTCTCCCCTTTTATCTTGATGGTGATTTAAAATATTACATCAAAGCAACAGGCATTAGTTTGATATGAATGAAAATACATATGAATTTTTAAGATCACACAAGATTAAAAAGAAAAATTCCAAGCTGTTTTTTTCCCCAGGTAATTTGCTGTACGCCAGACAAGAGTAGATATATCTCCTCTGTTGTTACATATTTTCTTGGAAGAATTTATGCATCCCTCTTCCGTGCAAAGCCAGATCGCCCATGATCTAGTGTCCTGGGTCAACACTTCACTTACGTCACATCCTGGCACCCACTGGCCCTCTCTTCAGCATGCATTTGCGAGAGGCTTACAGAGAAGTGTTCTCTTTATGGAGCCCAGGGATCCTCACTTTTGTATCCTTATCTCATGGAAAAACACTCAGTGCAAGCCCCCATTCCAGCTTCAAGGTTTTATCTTTTTTCTCTTTTAATGGCTTTCAAATATCCACAATGTAAAGAACCACTTGGCTTCATACCTGGCAAAAACAGTCATGCATCATTTAACAAGGGGGATACCTTCTGAGAAATGCGTCATTTCTCAGACCGTCGTCTGTCATTGTGCAAACATCACAGAGTGCACTTACACAAACCTAGATGGTACAGCCTACTACACACCTGGGCTCTATGGTCCTAATCTTATGGGACCAACTCATACATGCGGTCCGTCATTGACCGAAACGTTGCTATGTGGCGCATGACTGTATTGAGTTTTCCAATATGGAAATATGATAGTGGTTCTCTAACTTCAGCATGAATCAGAATCACCAGAAGGGCTTGTTAAAACAGGTTGCTGAGCCCCACCCCAAGTTTCTGATTCTCGAAGTCTGGGTGGGGCCTAGAATTCGGATCTGTACCAAGTTCCCGGGTGAGGCCTCGGCTGCAGGTCCGGGGACCATGCTGTAATCCATGGGGCCTCCCCGCTCAGACTGCTCTATGCATCAGCAGCACTGGCAACACCCGGGAGCTGGTTAGAACTACCCACTTGCAGGTTCACTGCAGACTCAGTGAGTCAGAATCTACATTCTAACATTTAGTCTCCAGGCAATTTGATTACACACTATAGTGTGAGAAACACTGATTCAAGTGGAGAAATCCTAGGCTTGCCAGCAGATCTCTCGTCGTCTCCGTTTCTGGCTGTGTAGACCTGGGGAACTTCCGAGCTTCACGAAGTCTCAGTTTCCTGATGTGTATATGGGGACCAACGCCTGCTTTTCAGGATCTCAGAGGATCAAATGAAATAACGTGTGCAAAATGCCCAGCCCAGAAGCTCTCGGGCTGGTCTTTCTCTCAGAATCACCTGGAAGGCTTATGGAACCATGTTGCTGGGCCCTGTCCCCATAATCTCTGTTTCAGTAGGTCTGGGTGGGGCCTGAGAATCCGATTTTCTAACAAGTTTCCTGTGAGGCCAAGGCTGCTGACAGTGGCCATACTTGGAAAAGCACTAGCCCAGCCCATGGTGGGTGCCCAGATAATGCTGCTTCCTTTGCCCTCTCCTTCATGGATGCATCCTGTTGGTTGAGAATCTGGATTCAGTGCCGTCTACAGTGCTTGCTATTTCAGGACTGACTGTGGTTTAGAGAAATCACTTCCTTTAAGGCATGCGTTGAGCATATGTGGTGTGCCCTGTTGAGCACTTTCCACATAAGCAGCACATTTGTGTTTCTCACTTTATGCTGTCATTCCCCTAGCCGGTGTCCCCTTGCTGCTCAGTGACAAACATATATAAATAGCATCAGAAAGAAATCTCATTTTGCTTAAAGTCTCTTGTTCTTAAAGAACTGTCAATGACTGATGGCGCTTATGCTCAACACTTCCACGTGTAAACTCATACACCTGCTAGATTTTGTCAAGAGAATGGGGAGCTCACACTTCCCCACTCATGGAGCACTAGCACTCAACAGAGAGCCATTAAGCCACTTGATGACGCCAGGGCTTCCTCTGCCCCGCGATCAGCGTAAGACAGAAGCATCCCCAGGACCTTCACTTAATAAATCAGGTCCTGCGAAAGCTAATGCAGAGGCGAGGACAGCACAAAGGAAAAACTGGCAATAAGAGGACAGAAGAGGAAAACAACTCATCGCTACGTGACCTGAGGTTCTGAAGATGCTGCTCATTGGAACCTTTGTGCACATTTTGTGAACAATCGCCTCCATCTCTAACTGATGCCTCATCTTCTAATTCTGAGCCAATGAGACTATGAGATGAAGATGGTTAGGACCCAGTCTCTGCCTTCCAGAGATTTACTGTCTAACAGGGGACAACAAACACGTGCTGTTGCAGTGAATTCATTCCTTCCCTATGTGTGCCAAGTGTGTACTACGGTGCCGGGCAGCATTCTAGGCACTGGAGATGCGACAGAGAACAAAAGAGATACTCCCAGGAAGCTGCTTCAGAGGTGCCAAAGATAGTGCTTCCCACAGGGTGGGATGTCGAGGGGTTAAAGGTACGTTTATGGCATTCCCAACTTTGACCGTAAATAACCTCCAATCACATGTCCAATTCATTTGCCCTTCAGTGTTCCCCCACGGCTTCTGAGCACATTGAGGAGAAAGCCTCAGGTTGGTGCTGGTGCGCCTTTAACACCCACCACTTTCCAAGGAGAGGGGGCTCAGTGTCAGAGCTGTCAGCCAACAGCAGTGGCTGTCTAGAGCTTATTAACATCATGAGTTTTTTTTTCTATTATATCTATATTTACTGTTTCCTTCCATATGGCTAGTGACTGGTATTCCATTTCATGGTAGTGATTACTGTGATGGCATAAAGTTTTAAAAGTGACTTCTAAAGAAAAATATTAAATATGAATAACTCTCACAAAATATAAAACAGGCAAAGCAGAGCTGGTTTAGTTGGAACAGCAGGCAGGAGTGGAGGTCTGGAGTCCCTTGTCCTTGGCCCCTTCTGTCCTCTGGGGAAGCTGAGGACTTCCCTTAAAAGAGAGTGAATGCAGATACAGACAAACCCCCTGGTTTGGGCCAGGCTGACAAGGCTTGGGGAGGAGGGGAGGAGGGTGCTGCATCAGCTGCAGAGGCTGCATGATCACACTGACCCCGCTAGCAGCCGGGTGGACCTGGCAGGCCAGTTCCCTCTGAGCTTAGTTTGTGTGTGTGTCAGATGACGGGTCTGTGCTCAGCAGCGTCTGACCTGGCTCCAAGCAGCCATTACTACCTCCTACTTCTTGCGGTGCTCCCTGCACAGCCTGGCACTGCCTGTGCCTCTCATTCTGTGTCACTCCTTGGAACACTGCAGCCATTTCTGGCCCTAGGCTGCCCATCTGAGAGCTGATGCCACCTGCTAAGAAATACTAGTAAATGAGACCATTAACCTAATTTGGTCGGAATGCTCCCTTAGGAGTGAAGGCACAAGCAGGGTATTGAACACTCCTCCGCCCTGAAAAAGGGTAACAAGATGGCGGCATCAAGCAGCATTCACAATTCTTAGAAAGGAGACAAATCCCATGAGGCATGGACAGATTTTTTTTCCCTTCCAGATACAATAAAAATGCCACTCAAGCCCAAGCAGGAGAATCCCTACTGGAGGCTGTGATTCTAACTTTTCCTTCGAGCTAGTAATGGCTGAGTGGAGCTTTGGGATGGCAGGCTAGCTGCAGGAGAGCATTACAGGGACATTCAATTTTCTGGGGTGGCCTGGCTGATGGACGGGAGAGCGAAACAGATGGCATCAAATACAGTCACAAGATACATTCTCATGTTAAACAAAGGGATGGCATTTTATTCCTCTATCCTAGCTTTTCAGTTTTACAGACTCTGGTACTATTATGCTGAAGATGTACCAGAAAAACATATCTCAGATTCCTGTCTGAAAGTGGTTGGAAACCCAAATAGACTTTAAATTTAAACACTGTGTGTGCAAGTTTTGGTCCTGTCCAGGTAGCAGTTTATTTGGGATCATTGGGACGGGTCCACCTGTCTAACCTGACCCTCCCTGCCTGGGGCTGTTGACGGGCAGCCTTCCCCACAGAAGGGTCTCACAGTAGCACGCACACCCTTGGGCCCTGAGGCTCCCTCAAGGGATGAAACTACTCACCATGACACTGCAGGAGGGTCTGCTTCAGAACAGGCAACGGAGCACAAACCTAGAGGACTGTTGACCACCCTCCAAGAACTCTGTCAGCAGAGGTCCTAGAGACACAGCAGAGCTTTCCTAGCAGCCACATCAGGGGCGACAGCACAGCTTCTAAACCACACGTGTGTGGCAACTATTTGAAAGTGTCCTTGGAAGGAAACTGCTCTGTCCCCTGGCAACTGTCTCAGTGTCTAAAAATCCATACTAACAAAGCAATTATCAAGAACTAGAGACCCTAGAGTTGAGATATGTCTGGGAGAGACTGCCTGGTTCAGTCTGCAGCCTATAGGTAGTTAAGACACCTACTGACGTGTTGTAGAGGGAGGCACTGACTTTTGGAATGTTCCTACAATGATAAGACTGGTTAGCCCATTTGGGATACTGACACCTGCCTTCCTTCTGGAAGATGGGAATTTTGATATTTGTGGCTGGTTCTTGTGCTTATGGGATCAGTTCCTAATAAAAACCTTGGATGTTGAGTACCTGGGTGAAAATCCTGCCAACATCTTGTTGCATTCTACTGCTGTAGGAAGGAGCCTGTTCTGTGTGACACCATCTGGGGAAGAACATTGGAAGACTATGCCTATTTTCCTAAAGACTCTGCCTCTTTTCCCTTTTCTGATTGTTGTAATAATAAACCATAGCCATGAGTACCACTGCCTCTGAGTTCCTAAGCCCCCTTCTAGTGAATCACCAAACATATGGGTGTTCTTGGGACCTGCTATGCAACAATGTATCAAAATTTGGGATGCAACTAAAGCAATACTTAGAGGGAAATTTATAGCAGTAAATATCTATGTTATAAAAAAACAACCTTAGCTTCCACCTTAAAAAGCTAGAAAAAGAATAGCAAGTAAACTTGAAGTAAGCAGAAGAAAGGAAATAAAAAAGATCAAAGCAGCAATCAATAAAATAGAACACTCACACAAAAGTAGATAAAATCAGTGAAACCAAAAGTTTCAGGCCCAGATGAGAAATTTTATGAAACATTTAAGAAATAAATAATGCCAATTCTTAACCTTTTCTGGAAAAACAAACAGGAAGAAATACTTCCCCACTTATTCTATGAGGCCAACATTATACTGATTCCAAAACTAATCAAAGACATTATAAGAAAAGAAAACCAGAGGTCTCACATGAACATATATGCAAGAATTCTTAACATTTTAGTAAATCAAATCCAACAGTGTGTGAAAAGGATAATACATCAAGTGGGGTTTATCCCAGAAAGTGAAGATTGATTTAACACTGGAAAATCAATCAATATAATTCACCATATTAACAGACTAAATGAGAAAAAAATGTGATCATCTCAATAGAGTTTTTTTAAAAAGCACTTGACAAAAACCCAACATGCACTCCTGATTAAAAAAAAAAAACAAAAAACCTCTCAGTAAACTACGAATGGAAAGAAATTTCCTTGACCTAATAAGTATTATATACAAAAAAGCCCTAAGTTAATATCATATTTAATGATCAAAGAATGAATGCTCTCCCCCTAGAATCAGGAACAAGGCAAGGATGTCTAATTTATCACTTATATTCGACACAGTAATGTAGGTTCTATCCAGTGCTATCTGGCAAGAAAAAGAAATAAAGGGTATCCAGTTTGGAAAAGAAGTAATAAAACTGTCTTTTTTAGCAGATGACATCATTGTCTATTTGGAAAATCTGATGGAATCTATAAAAAAGCTACTAAAATAATAAGTGAATTTATAAGCAATGATGCAGGATAGAAAATCAATATAGAGAAATCTATTGTATATGTATATAACAACAATGAGCAATCAGAAATTGAAATTAAGAAAATACTACTTAAACAGCATCCAAAAATAGGAAATACTTTGAAATAAATCTGAAACAGGATAGAAAAGACCTGTACACTGAAAACTACAAAACAGTAAGGAGAGAAATTAAAAAAGACATAAATAAATGGAGAGCTAGACCATGTTAATGGATCACAAAATTCAGTATTGTAAAGATGCCAATTTTTGCCAAATGTTCAGTTGCAATCTCAATCACAGTTCCAGCAGGGTTGTTTTTTTAATAGAAATTGGCAAGTTGATTCTAAAATCCTTACAGAAATAAAAGGACTAGAATAGCAAAACAACTTCAAAAAAGAACAAAGTTTGAGGATTTACACTATTGATTTCAAGACTTATTATAAAGCCATAGAAATCGCAACAACATTGAGACAGACAAATAGATCAATGGAACAGAAGTCAGAGTCTAGCAATAGAAACACATATATATGGTCAATTGGTTTTTGACAAAGGTGCAAAGGCAATTCAGTGGAGAAACAATAGTCTTCTCATTAAATGGAGCTGGAACAAGTGTCTATCTAAACGCCAAAAAAAGGGAAATTTAATCCACATACCACTCTCTATATAAAAAATCAACTAAAAATGCATCATAGACCTAAATATAAGAGGTAAAACTATATGTCTTGTAAAGGAAAACGTGGGAGAAAGTCTTTGTGATCTTGGGCTATCAAAGATTTCTTAGACACAACAACTAAGGCACAATCCATAAAACACTGATAATCTGGACTTCATAGAACTTCTGCACTCGGGAATATACTGTTAAGAGAATGAAAAGACAAGCCACAGACTGGGAGAAAATATCTTCACATATCTGATAAAAGACTTTTCTCCACAGTATAAAGAACTGTCAGAATTCAACACTGAGGAAACACACAATCCAATTCAGAACTGAGTGAACTATTTGAACATACAGTTCACCAAAAATATACAGAGAGCAAATAAGTATATGAAAAGATGCTTACCATTTTAGTAATTGGGGAAGTAAGAATTAAGACCACAAAGAAATACCATTGTATAATAATAGGAGTGTCTAAAATTTAAAAACTGACCACACCAAGTGATGCAATTTGAACTCTCATATTATTGGTGTAAATGTAAAATGGTAATAAAAGAAAAAAAACTTTGGAAACAGTTTGGAAGTTTCTAAAAAAGTTAACATGCATCTACCAAATGATGCAGGCACTTACCTAATAGAGACGAAAGTATATGTCCATTCAAGGACTTTTACATAAATGTTCAAAGCAACTTTACTTGTAATAGCCAAATCTGGAAAGAATCCAAATGTCCATCAACATTTGGATGTTATGAATCAATAAACAAGTCATGGTATAGTTATATGATACAGTACGACTGAGCAATAAGAAGAAATGAACTACTAAAAATCCACTGAATTGTACACATTACACGGGTGAATTGTATGGTACATTTATACCTCAATAAAGCTGTTAGAATAAACAAGGAATGGACTATTAATAAATGCAAGAGCACGGGGGAATCTCAAAATCATTACTAAGAGGAATATATACTCCATAATTCTATTTACATAAAATTATAGAAAATGAAAAACTCTATAGCGACCAGTGATTGCTTGGAAATACAGAAGGGTGAAGAGGGAAGAAATCAAAGGGGCCCAAGGAAGCTCTTGAAGATACGTTGATGGAGATGTTCATGATCTTGACTGTGGTGACGGCTTAATGAGTGTGTGCGTATAACAAAGCTCATCAGAGGCTACACTTCAAACATGTGCAGTGTAATGTATGTCAGCTATTCCTCAAAAAGCTGGAAAAGGAAATAATGACCAAGGTTCCACCTAAAGGCTACGAAAAAAAGAGCACACTAAACTGAAGTGAGTAGAAGGGATCCAGCAAATAACAAGGAGGAGGAGGAAATCAAAAAAACAGATAAACAAGAGGAAAAGTCACAAACCCTAAATGCTGGTTCTCAAAAGAGATCAAGAAAACTGATAAATCCATACCTAGACAGATTTTTTAAAAGGGAACAGAAATACCAATTTCAGAAGTGAAAGAGAGGTTACTACCACAAATCCTACAGACATCATAAGATAATGAGAATATTACGATCCACCTTTTGCCAAAAAATTTAGATGAAATGAACAAATTCTCTGAAAAACACAACCTACCATAAACTGACATAAGATGAAACAGAAAAAAACGGACTTTTCCTGTAATTATGAAAAACTTAGGGAAAAAAAGATTTTCTTATCAAAAATCTTTCCACATAAGAACTTCTAGGCCAGTATCATTCACAGGTGAATCCTATCATACCTTTAAGGAAGAAATAAGAGCAATCTTCTATAAACTTGTTCAGGAAATAGAGGAGGAGGGAACACTTTCAAGCTCATCTAATAGGCCAGCATAATCTTAGTATGCAAAACCTGATGAAGATATTTTTAAAGAAGGAAATTATAGACCAAAATCTTTCATAAACAGATGTGAAAGACATGACCTTTTATCTTTAATAAAATCCTGAGCAACCTAGAAAGCAACTGCTAGCATTAATGAATCAACCAAGTAAGTTCACAGGATATAAGGTTAATTTAAAAATCAATTGTACTTTTATATATTAGCAGCAAACATTTAGAAAATGAACTCAGAAATCAATGACATTTGTCATAACATCAGAAACTACTTAGAAGTAAATTTAACAAAGATATCCAAGACTCTATACTGAAAACACAGTAACATTGCTGAAAGAAATGAAAGACCTCAACAGGTGGAGAACTCCACCATTTTCACGGAATGGAAGAATCAATAATGTTAAATATCAGTTCTCTTCAGTTGATCTATAGCTTCAATGCGATCCTAATCATGAACTCTGCAGGCTGTTTTTGGGTGAAGATTATCAAGCTAATTCTCAGATCTACATAGAATGCAAAGAACATGGAATACCAAACCAATTTTGAAAAAGAAGAACAAAGTTGAAGATCTTCCATTACCTGAATTCGAGACTTTCTATAAAGTAATTAAGAGAGTATGCAATCGCCCTATGGATCAACAACTAGATCAACACAACAGAATAGAGTCCAGAACAGACCTCCACCCACAGTCATTGATTTTTGGCAAAGGTGCCAAGGCAAACCATGAGGAAAGGAAAGCTTTCTCAACAAACGATGCTTGAACACCTGCACCCGTATGGATAGATATTAAACTTGGTACCATCTCACACCACACACAAAAATGAATTTGAGATGGATTAGAGACCTAAACGTAAAAGATAAAACCACAAAGCCTTTAGAGGAAAATATAAAACATCTTTATGTCTTGGGGATAGGCAAAGTTTTCTTAGGTGGGCCACAGAAAGCAGTAACCATAAAATATTGATAAATTAAACTTTATCAGATTAAAAATTTCTGTTCATCAGAAACACTGTTAAGAAAAAGAAAAATCATAGAGTGGAAGAAAATATTACCAAAACATATATTTGACAATAGATTGACGTCTAGGATACTGAAAGAAATTCTACAACTCAATAATAAAAACAACCCAATTAAAATGGCCAAAGATCTGAATAGACACTTTACAAAAAACGATCTACACAAGGTCAGTAACACTTGAAAAAATGCCCACCATCATCGGGAACTATCAGGACTCCCAACTCTCAGAGAACTGCAAACTGAAACCTACATGCCTAAGAGAATGGGTAACTTTGCAAAGTCTGGTGACAGCACTGCTGGCAATGATGGGCGCGACTGGGCTTCTCACGCATGTGCTTGGGAAGTGAAACAAACTACTTTGGGAAAAGGAGTGGCAATTTCTTACAAAAATCAACATACACTTGACTCATCACTTAGCAAGTCTGCTCCTAGGTGTTTTCCCAAGAGAAATAAAAATACGTATTCACAAAAAGACTGGTAGAATAGCAGCTCCATTCATAATAGCCCAAGACTGTAACCAAGCCAGGTGCCCATCAAGAGGAGAATGAATAAAAAAGTGGTGGTATATTCACTCAGTGGAATACCACTCAGTCATAGAGTCACAAATGGACAGATTCCAAAACACAGATAAGTCTCACAAACATTATACTGCCTGAGAGAAGCCTTTCACAATTCAGTACATATCATATTGACTCCATTTAGATGAAATTCTGTAGCAGGCAAACTAAGCTATGGTGAAAAAAACCCAGCTCAATGGTTACTTCCGGGGAAGAGGAGGCAGAGGTCAGTTGGGAAGGGGCATGAAGGAAGTGTTCTGGGGTAGTAGTAACATTCTGTGTCTCCTTAGGGGCCTAGGTTACAGAGGCGTATGCATCTGTCAACGCTCATGCAAAGGCACACAATGATTTGTACATTTCTTTACATGTTAATTTTATATAAAATGTAAGCAAATCTTGAACTCTAGTTAATGATATGCATACTAAAGTATTGAGGGAAGAGTACTGATACATGCAATTTATTTTGAAAAATAAGATGTACTGATGGAGGTACAGCGGAATGTATATTTGGAGAGATACGGATAATGCAAATATAGTGAAATGTTAAAGGTAGAATCTAGGGGTTGAGTATTTGAGTGTTTATTGTAAAATCTTTTCCGCTTTGCTGTATGCTTGACAATTTTTACAGTAATATACCAGAGAAAAAATTGGTTGGATTGTGGACTGAGGATTAGCCCGAGGTGTCTTTTTCATGACGTCTGCTTCCTCCATGATTTATAAAAGCATCTGAGTGTGAGTGAGCTTTATCCTGCGAGTGGCGTGTACCAGTGAAAACATTATTTGTTCAAAGGTATCGCCAGGAGGAGCTGTGCAATGGTTGTGTGGTTTGACGCCAACTTTGGACATTTATCAGCCGTGTAACTGCTCTCTGACTATCAGTTTCTTCATCTGTTGAGTGAGGACAATACTATCTTACAGGCTCGATATGACGATTATTGGGATGATGCCTTTAAAACAGCCCAGAACCTGTCACAAAACACTCACTCAATAAATCACAAATAGTGTGCATTGCACTTCATTGTTTTCAGATAGAACGTGTTATTTTGGAATCACCTTGGATTCCTCTCTCCTTTTGCAGGTTTAACCAGCCACTGGATCCTGTGTCGCTTCAGCCTGGCACAGCTCTGTCCTCCCTGCTTCTCTTGTCCAGCAGAGGCCTCCCTCCCTTCAGTGCCATGACATCCCTTCCCACCTCTGAATCATGGGACTGCACGAAGGCCCTGGCCAATGCCCTGGCCACTCATCTGGAGTCATTCTTTGCTCTCTTTTCTGTCTCACCCCCTCAATACCTCATCTGGCAGAAAATCTGGATAATTCTTTGGTCCAAACATCTCTTATGCCCTTCTCTTCTTTTTCACCACCTTTAAATGGAGTCTACTCCATGCCTCTCTGCTTTTCTTTCTGTTTCATATATCTGAATATTCTCTACTTGACTTAATGAAACCAGGCTAGAACAGAGGGCATCTCATTCCTTCTGGGAAGCTCATCAAGTGCCTTTCCAGAGATTAATGGTAAGATATGATGCTGGTAACTTGTGTATGAATAATTTCAGATAACCTAATTTAGTATAAGTTTCCTAGTCCCCTACCTACCGCTGTGTAAGGCTCTTAAAGGAAGGAGGAGACACTGAAAGCTGCTTGGGACGACAAGTATAGTGTGACAAAACCTGACCAAGTGCTGGGCTGTGTGACACAGCCAGAAAGTGCCGCAGGGTCCCTAAAAGGACAGAGGCCACTGTGAAGGGGATATTCAGCAGGAGGAACTGGACTCCTAAATCTTCCTTTGGATATATATCTGGAAATTGGGAGCCAGGACTAAAAAGGGTGCTAAGAAACTGAGACTTCCGGAGTGGAGGACCAAAGGGGGAAGCATGTGCCAGATCACAGGAGGGACAAAAGGCCAAATTCTGGGCCTTTAAGTAACCTGGACAGACCTTAGAAGGAACAGGGAGCCAGTGGAAGTTTTTAAGATGGAAGTAAGTGATCCAAGAGGCATCTGGGAAGATGAATCTGGCAAGATGGATGGCGAGAGGAGGAGTGTCCTTAACTCAGTGATTTTGGAGAAAGTGAAGGTTCTTCCAGAGGAAGAAGGGAGATGGAGCTGAAATACCATTATGAAACCACACTTTCTTCTCTAAATGCTGCTGAAAATGGGATGTTAAAGGTCAAGATTTCTTCAGTGAATCAAATGATGTTCACCCTTGAGGAGCCCTCTTCTCCCTGGGGAAATGGCAGTCACAAAGGCCAGGCCAGCCTCACAGCTCCACTGATGAGCTGGAGTCAACAATCTCACACCAGAGGGACAGCCAAGGGAGCCAGTTCATGACTGAGAACAAGTGTGGGCGGTGTGTGCAAAGACGCACACAGACGCCTCACCTAGGTTTGTGATTCAGTGTTGCTAGAACATTAGGAAAACACAAAACTCCCCAGGCTACCATTGGTATTTCCAGAATCAAAGGTCAAGGGCACCGCCTGCAAGAGTAGCCAGGCAGCGTGCTTTGGGTCAGAGATGAGTTCAACCACAAGAGGGGGAAGCTCTTCTGCCTGGCCCACCCCACAGGAGCCGGGGCCCACTCTGTGCCACTGAACCAGGAGGGACACGGACTGCAGCCCAGAGAGTCGAGGAAAACGCTGGCTCGCCTTCAGCAGCTGCAGAAGGAGGAAATTCTCTCTCCACAAAAGGAGGCAAGGCTTTTTTCCTTTCTTTTTTATGGAAAGACACTTGTTTTGTGTTTTCTTGGGAAACCAAATGTTAACATCCCGTCTTCTTTGTAAGTTTACAAACAGCAGTCAATATTGTTAAAAAAAAAAAAACTCGTGAAAGGTCTTTCTTCCTAGCAGTTTACCCTGCCACTCCAGTAGAAGCTGCTGAGTCAAGAGGCCCCACGGCACCTGGAACCCCCAGTCAACCGTTAGCTTCTGCCTCCGCAGGGTCTGCTCTGGGCCTGACTGGGCGCCATCCACTGGCACAGAAGTTCCGAATGGATGCCCTACACTGAAGGGCCCTTGCCGTCAACCAGAAGCTGCTAGTCACGAGCAAGCCTTTAGAACCCTGAAGACCCCAGTAGTTTTGATTAGATATTTTAAAGGTGCTACAGTTTTAATGCCAATTTAAATTCCTAATCCAGAAAACAGCTCTGGAGCCACTGCTCAAATAATGCCCTCTGAGAGTGAACTGATTTATTGAAAGGTGAGGCAACGCAAGCAGGGGCCCAAGCCCACACCCCAAGGGCCTGCCAGGTGTCCCACGCAGGCCCTCTGTTCCGTCACCCGGGAGGCCGCGGGCCACAGCCAGGAAGTCCCCAAGCACAGGTGTGGACTGTCCTCTGCTGGCTCTACTTACGCCTCAGCCTGGCCAAGTGGCATGGCTCACGTCCCCAGAGCAGCAACTCTGAGGGGCTCAGGTCCCCCACAGTGCTCTGTCACTGGGTTTCTCTGGGGGACACTGTCCCTTCACCCCCACTGTGCTATCCAGGGCTATGATGTGGATGTACCCCTTACCTGGAACGTTCACCCAGAGCATCGTGGTTCTGCGGCTAAGGGGGCAGCCACTTTGCTGCCTTGCCAGGGGCCCACAGACACAGAGAGAAACAAGACTTGGTGTTTCGGCCCTAGAGCCACAAAGATGATGAATTATTGAGAATGATTTCTTAAAACATAGACATTCTAATGGCCTAAAGGGTGCTGGGTGAAGTTTTCAAATTTTAATTGAAACAGAAAACTAAATAAATCCCATCCACATCATTACTTCCCCTGCCAGGTCTCACAGCCATGAAACATTAATGGGGAAGAGAAATGGAAAAAAATACTGTCAGCTGAAACGGATAGCAGGGCTTGGGATGGAGACCACGGGATGCATTTTTATTGCATGTGTCCCAACTCTCACTGTAATCAGGAAGTGAAGGGGCTCAGGTCAGGCCTGCAGATGGAGGAGCTCCCGTGCCTGGAACCGATGCAAGGGAGACGGACAGCTGCGCAGGACACCACCCCCTAATCGGGGAGTGCCCCGTGTGCCAGGCTCTGTGTGAGGTGCTGGCTGAGACAGGCAGGGTCCCCATCATCACCTGTTCACAGAGCCAGCAGGGACAGCGGCTTTTCCCACTCAGCCTTCTCTTGGGCCAGTGCTTGTTTCAGAAGCCCCTCCTGCCAACTTGCTGACCTCAAGAGTCCGTGATATGCTCCATGCTCCCTAGGCCAGACTTGACCTGGGGACAAGTAGACACAGGAGCCACTACTGCAACCCAATGCCACAGCCTCTCTCCCCCTTGGTGCAAACATTCACTCAACAGACATTTTCTGTGTGCCCCCGTGGGTGAGGGCCAGGCCCAGGAGGGAGATGCAAAGATGATGAAGACCTGGTCCCACCCCTGGCGGTTCCATGTGGCCTGGCCCTCCCAGCACGAATTATACACAGGCAATCCTTCTGTTCACCTGCCCTTGCACGGTTCTTTCATCAAACCACACTCCTGTCCCCTATACGACGTCCAGCAGGAAACTTCCCTAGGCTAACCTAATCGATCACACAGACCCAAACCCCTCAGAAGCTTCTCTCTGTAGCCTGGTGGTTCTTGACCTTGACAGCACCCTGGAATCCCCCGGGGAGCTCTTAGAAGTCATCATGCCCAGCGGTACCCCAGACCCATTCCATCAGAGACCCTGGGGCCCAGACACCACTGTAATTTTCTTTAACTCACCAGGTGACTCCACAGGCAGCCAGGGCTGAGACCCACTGCGTTAGCCTCTCACATCTCACCTTTCAGCACAAGTGCTTGTGGGCGCTGCTGGTCCCCAGCACCAGTGGGTAGATGGGAACCTTCCTCCCGTGGGGACTGCCTTGCTCCATCAGGTCCAGTGTTCCTTACGGGTCACAACCTGCTTGTTAGGACACTGCCTTTTACTTCCTTTGTAACTGCAGGGCCAATGCTCTATAATGAGGTCCTTAAATTCATTTGGCACTTCTAATGATCTGAAACCCTCTCACAAACCCCTTCTAGACTCAAAGCCGCCTGAGAGCAGGCTGCACCTGTGGTTTCTCCACATCATACTGTAGTTCTGGTTCCTGCTTGGAATGAAAGACCTCAACAGGAACCTGTGGAACGGATGGCACCAGCTGACAACCAGCCCTTCGTTTCCTTCCCTCTTATCCACAGGTACATATGTCACCCCCGTGCAGCCTCCCATTCCCCAGCCACCTTGTTTGATTAAGATAATAAGGGAAAGTGTCATTTAACCCGCTCCTTACAATGGGATTGTGGGTTTAGGGATGGGGTGGTCGCAAAGATGAGGAAATGCATGCCTTCTTCAGCCTCCTGGAGCTGGGCCCTGAAATCCCAACCAGGAACTCGGCCTCCAGTAAACCCAAGTGGGAAGCTGACTGCAAGAGTCAGATTTCTCCACAGTGGGGCAGAGCAACTTTAACAGAGAATGTTCCACATTCTTTCTCCTCCTCATTTCTTTTTCCAGCAATGGCACTGGAGGAGATCATACTTTTTGGAATTTTGTTCTTAGAGATTATTTAAATGAGGCATCACATAAGTGAAGCCAGAAGCTTGAATAATATCCTCAGAGATGAGCACTTCTCTGACTACAGTGAACAAAAAGCCCTTTAGGCAAAGGGGCTGGTGTCACCATGGTTGGGTTTTAAGTTTTGATTGGCTGTATACCTCCAAAATATGATGGAAAGATGAATATTGAAATGCTGCAGTTAGACGTGACAATACTCAAAGTACGTTACTGCATGCCTAACGAGCACGCGGCCACCATGAGGAGCTCCAGCGACCTTCACAAGGAGCGGAGGTCCCAGGCTCCGGCTTTTCCCAAGAGAGGCCCAAGGCTCCTCTGCAGATAGTTCGCTACCTCACCCTCTTAGCCTTCTACTCAGACCCCCAAACACCTCTTCTAACTTCCTTTCATGGCGCATCAAATGCACACATAAACTTGATCTCATTTGCAGACGGAGGCCAGACTGTGGCAGGGAGCACATGGCATGATTTACTTCAGTCCACACACCCACCAGAATGGCTCCGGACCTGGACACACCTAGAGCAGGGCACAGACTGCCACAGGAAGCCAGGCAAAGGCAGGTGCGCAGCTGAGAGACTGGGCCCCAACTTGGCCTTCAGCTCAATCTCCCTGAGTCTACAGCACATCAAGGGGTCCAGCCAAGCCTGGCCACTCTTGCTTCTCCTGGTTACCTTTTCACTTCTGCCTGAGATTCTTCTCCCCACAAGGATAAATTCTACCCCACTTCAGTCAACACTTCCTCCATGAAGTTGTCCCCCAGCTTCCCAAGTAAGGGTAGCCTTTCTTTCATGCTTACTGCTCACAATACACACCTGTATTCTTTTTATGACCACATTGCCAACTACTTGAATAGTCTGAATCCTGGTTCTGCCACATATCACTGTGTGAAACACGGACAGGCTTGTTAATGATTCCAAGCCTTAGTTTCCTGGTTCATAAAATGGGGATCCTAGTATCCACCTCCTGGAGTTGCCGTGAGGGTTACAAGAGTTAATGTATGACACGCATGTACAGAATAAGGGATACAAGGTGTTCAATACCTGGTACATCTTATTATGATTATTAAAGCATATGATCCTCGACAAACTCCACTTGTATTTACTGAGTTCAGTAGCATCAGTGGGAGATGAGGATGCAGGGCATGCCACATGATGCTGCCCTTGATAAGCTGGGTCCAGTGTGGGAGGTGATAAACGCACTCTGTAGGTGAGAGGAGGACAGAGTGGTCAGGGGAAAAGCACAGAGGAGAAACATGACCTGGGTCAGGTAAACAGGAGCTCTGCAGGAGGACAGGAGGAAGGAGGAAGCCAGAGAGAGGGAGCAGTAAGCACAATGCCCAAAGGCATGAAGAAGCCTGGTGTGCTTAGGGAACTATGAAGAGCTTGGTGTGGCCAGAGCCAAGCAGCAGTGAATGAGGTGAAGAGTAGGCAGAAGCAGGAGGATCCCAGAGCGCTCGGTGTGCTCCTAAAAGACATCTACAAATTCGTTTTTAAATGATGATGAGCCATTGGGGAGTCCTTTAGAATGAGGACTATGGACTGGAGGGTGTGCTGGTATAGATTTAACAACCAGATCACTGAAAAATGCATAGATATCCATACCTAAGTTTATTATAAATTTTACTGATGAAAAGTACAGGTCAGTAAACTACGGCCCAGGGATTTCATAAATATAATTTTATTATAGCATAGCCTTGCCAATTCATTTACACATCATCTGTGGCTGCTTTCCTGCTACAATAGCAGAGCCAAGTAGTTGTGACAGAGACCGTAGGGCCTGAAATATTTACTATCTGGCCCTTTAATAAAAAAATTGCCAACTTGATATAAAGGGTGTCTAGCACACAGTTTCTAAATAATACTAAAATATAAAAATACCCTTTATCATAAATTCTATATAGCCAATTGATTCTCACAAAATGCTTTTGTTGACTTTGTGTGGAATTCTTGTATGAGCAGCCTGTCTATGGTTGCCACTGATGAATGAGTGGAGTTTCGACATGAATGTGAGGTGATATTTTCACTTACATTAAGTGATAAGAGTAAAATAACAGATGCACAGGAACTCCACTCATATGTTAATGATGTGAGCAACTTCTTTGTTGAATCATATAATAGTTTTTGAATACTGGAGGGACATTTCTTCCATTTTTTGTATTATTCACCATGAAACTGTTACAGACTTGCTGTACATTTAAATTTAATCTGTATTATTAACATTTTCTCCATCACTTGCTTAAGTCTAGAAAATCAACCAAAAAATAAGTCCTGGGAACTTTTAGGTTCAAGATGGTGACACAGGAGGCTCCTGAACTCACCTCTTCCCACAGACACCCTGAATCTACAACCGCATATGAATCAGTTCCCTCTGAAAGAAATTCAGAAACCAGTTGAGCGACTCCTACACATCAGGTAAGTGAGGAAAAAACCCCACATCAAAGCGGGTAGAAGAGGCTAAGAAACAATCTTGCCGTAAATCCCACTCCTGGCTGGGCAACACACAATCGGGAGGGAACTCACAACTCCCAGATTCTCCCCAAGGAGCAAAGGGTTTGGACCCCACATCTGGCACCTCAACTTTTAGGACTTCCACTTGAGAGACAGACCCCCAAAACATCTTTGAAAACCAGTGGGGCTTGAGTCCACAGACCCACAAGGCTGTAGGGAACTAACAGACAGTACTTAAAGGGCTCACACAGACTCACTATGGCTAACCCCAGGCCAAAAGGGAGTGGCATGATATATTCAAAGTGCTGAAAGAAAAAAACCATCAAGCAAGAATCCTCTACCTGGCAGAGCTGTCCTTCAGAATTGGTGGAGAGATAAAGAGTTTTCCACACAAGCAAAAGCTAAAGAAGTTCATCACTACTAGACCTGCCTTACAAGATATGTTAAAGGGACTTCTTTAAGGTGAAACAAAAAGGTGCTAATTAGTAACAGGAAAACATATGAAAGTATAAATCTCACTGTTAAAAGTAAACATATAGTAAAATACAAAATAATGTAGAAGCGGTGGGTTAATCACTTATAAAGCTACTATGAAAGTTGAAAGACAAAAGTATTAAAAATAACTAACATTACAATAATTTGTTAATGGATACACAAGATAAAAAGATGCAAATTGTGATGTAAAAAACATAAAATGTGGGAGGAGAGAGTAAAAGTGTAGAGCTTTAGAATGCATTTGAACTTAAGTTGTTATCAACTTAAAATAGACTGTTGTAAGATATTATATGTAAGCCTCACGGTAACCACAAGGCAATAACCTAAAGTAGATACACAAAAGGTAAAGAGAAAGGAATCTAAGCATACCACTACAGAAAAGCATCAAATCACAAAGGAGGAGAACAAGAGAAGAAGAAAGGAATAAAGGAATTACAAAATAGCCAGAAGACAATAAACAAAATGGCAGGAAGTCCATACCCATAAATAAATACCTCAAATGTAAATGGACTAAATTCTCTAATCAAAAGACACAGAGTGGCTGAATGGATAAAAAAACAAGACCCAACTATATGCTTCCTACAAGAGACTTCAGCTTTAAGGACACATATTGACTTAGAGTAAAGGGATGGAAAAAGACATCCCATGCAAATGGAAACCAAAAGAAAGTTGGGATAGCTATACTTATATCAGACAAAACAGACTTTAAGACAAAGACTATATTAAAAGACAAAGAAGAGCATTATATAATGATAAAGGGGTCAATCCAACAACAAGATATAACATTTATAATTAGTTATGCACTCAACATAGGAACATCTGAATATATAAAGCAAATATTAAAAGACCTACAGGGAGAAATAGACAGCAATACAATAATAGGAGAGGACTCCAATATCTCACTTTCATCAGCGGATAGAGCATCAGACAGAAAATTAATAAGAAACACTGGATTTAAATGACATATTAGACCGGATGGACTTAACAGACATTTACAGAACATTCCATCCAAAAGCAGCAGAATACACATTCTTCTCAAGTGCACATGGAACATTCTCCAAGAGAGATCATATGTTAGGTCACAAAACAAATCCTAATGAATTTAAAAAGATTGAAATCATACCACACATCTTTTCCAACCACAACGCTATGAAACTAGAAAACAATTACAAGAAGAAAACTGGAAAATTTACAAATATGTGGAGATTGAACAACATGCCCTGGAACAACCAATGGGTCAAAGAAAAAAGAATTTAAAAATATCTTGAGACAAATTAAAATAAAACAAAGCAAAACCTACAGGATGCAGCAAAAGCACTTCTAAGCGGGAATTTTATAGCAATAAACACCTACGTTAAGAAACAAGAAAGATCTCAAATAAACAACATAACTTATACTTAAAGGAACTAGAAAAGAACAACAAACGAAGCCCAAAGTTAGTAGAAAGAAGGAAATAAAGATCAGAGCAAAAGTAGTGAAATAGAGACTAAAAAGAAAATAGAAAAGACCAATGAAACTAACAGCTGGTTTTTTTAAAAACATAAACAAAATAAACCTTTAACCAGACTCACCAAGAAGAGAGAAGACTCAAATATATAAAATCAGAAATGAACAAGGAGACATTACAACTGATAGCAGAGAAATACAAAGGATCATGAGGGATTATTAGGAACAATTATACACCTATTGGCTGAACAATCTAGACAGAACAACCTAGAAAAAATGGATAAATTCCTAGAAACATACAACCTACCAAGACTGAATCATGAAGAAATAGAAAATCTGAGCAGATGAATTACTATTAAGGAGATTGAATCAGTAATGAAAAACCTCTCAACAAAGCAAAGCCCAGGACAAGAAAGTGTCACTGGTGAATTCTAGCAAATATTTAAAGAAGAATTAATGTCAAACTCTTCCAAAAAACTGAAGAGGAGAGAACACTCCCAAACTCATTTTACAAGGCCAGCATTACCCTGATACGAAAGCCAGACAAGAACACTACCAGAAAAAAGAACTGCAGGCCAACATCCCTGATGAACCTAGATCCCAGAACCCTCAACAAAATATTAGCAAACTGAATTCAACAGCATATTGAGAGGATCATACACCATGATCAAGTGGGATTTATCCCTGGGAGGGAAGGATGATTCAACATTTGCAAATCAATGTGATATACCACATTAACAAAATGAAGGATAAAAATCATATGACCATCTCAATAGATGCGGAAAAACTTCCGACAAAATTCAACATCCATTCATGACAAAAACTCTGAACAAACTGTCATGAAGATGTTATGGAAAGCAAAGAAGGAAGTCCCCATCCCTCCCAAAGATGAAGCCAAAGTAAAGGCATGGAAGCCCAAGAAAGCAGTTCTGAAAGAAATCCACAGCCAGAAAGAAAAAGATCCACACATCACCCATCTTCCGGCAGCTCAAGACACTGTGACACCAAAGGCAGGCCAAACATCGTCAGAAAAGCACCTCCAGGAGAAACAAGCTTGATCATTATGCCATCAAGTTCCCCCTGACCACCAAGTCAGCCATGAAGAAGATGGAAGACAACACAATAGTGTTTGTTGTGTATGTCAAGGCCAACAAGCACCGTATCAAACAGGCCGTGAAGAAGCTCTGTAACAGTGATGTGGCCAAAGTCAACACCCTGATCAGGCCTGATGGAGAGAAGAAGATATGCGCATATGTTCAAGTGGCACCAGACTATGATGCTTTGGATGTTGCCAACAAAATTGGGATCATCTAAACTGAGTCCAGCTGGCTAATTCTAAGTATAAATTTTTTCACCATAAAAATAAAAACTCTTAACAAAGTGGGTATAGAGGGAATGTACTTTAATATAATAAATGCCATATATGACAAGTGCACAGCTAATATCATCCCAATGGTGAAAAACCGAAAGCTTTTCCTCTATCACCAGGAACATGAGAAGGATGTCCACTCTTGCCACTTTTATTCAACTTAGTACTGGAACTAAGCAGTACGGCAAGAAAAAAAAAGGCATCCAAACTGTAAATAAAGAAGTAAAACTATATGAAGATGATATAATCTCATATATAGAAAACCCTAAAGACTCCACCAAAAACTGTTATAACTAATAAACAAATTCAGTCAAGTTGTAGTTTACAAAATTGATATACAAAAATCAGTTGCATTTCTATACACTAATGACAAACTATTAGATGGAGAAATTAAGAAGACAATCCCATTTACAACTATATCAAGAAGAATAAAAATACCTAGGAACAAATTTAACCAAGGAGGTGAAAGAGCTTTACACTGAAAACTAAAGAAATTGAGGAAGACACAAATAAATAGAAAGATATTCCATGCTCATGAATTGGAAGAATTAATATTGTTAAAATGTCCACACTACCCAAAGCAATCTACAGATTCAATGCAACTCCTATCAAAATTCCAATGGCATTTTTCACAGAATAGAACCATTTCTTGATTTTAAATTATATTACAAAGCTATAGTATTGAAAACAGTATGGTATTAAAATACAAATAGACACATAGATCAACAGAACTGAATAGAGAGCCCAAAAATAAACTCATACATATACAGTCAATTAATGTACAACAAAGGAGCCAAGACTATAAAATGAGAAAAGGACAGTCTCTTTAACAAATGGTAGGAAAACTGGACAGCCACATGCAAAAGAATGAAACTGGACCACTACCTTACCCCATACACAAAAATCAACTCAAAATGGACTAAAGACTTGAGTGTAAGACCTGAACATAAAAATCCTAGAAGAAAACATACAGGAAAAGCTCCTTGACATTGGTCTTGGTGATGATGACTTTTTTGATTTGACACCAAAAGCAAAGGCAAGAAAAGGAAAAATAAATAAATGGGACCACATTCAACTAAAAAGCTTTTGCACGGCAAAAGCAACCATTGACAAAATGAAAAGGCAACCTACCAAATGGAAGAAAATATTTGCAAACCATATATCTGATAAGGGATTAATACCTAAAAATACATAAAGAACTCACATGACCCAAGAGCAAAAAAACAAACCCAATTGAAAAACGGGCAGCGCACCTGAATAAACATTTTTCCAAAGAAGATATACAGATGGCCAAGAGGTATATGAAAATGTGCTGAACATCACTAATCATTAGGGAAATACAAATCAAAACCACAATGAGATATCACCTTACTGTTAGAATGGCTATTATCAAAAAGACAAGAAATAACAAGTGTTGACGAGGGTGTGGAGCAATGACTCTCGTGCACTGTTGGTGGGAATGGAAATTGGTGCAGCCACTCTGGAAAACAGTATGGCGGTTCCTCAGAAAAGTAAAAATAGAACTACCATATGATCCAGCTATTCCACTTCTGGGTATTTAACTGAAGGAAATGAAATCACTATCTCAAAAAGATATGTTCATTGTAGTCTTATTTACAATAGCCAAGACATGGAAACAACCTATGTGTCCATGCATGGATGAATAGATAAAGAAAATGTGGTATACACACACACACACACACACACACACACACACACACTGGAACATTATTCAGCCGTAGAAAAGAAGAAAATCCTGCCATTAGTGACAACATAGATGGACCTCGAGGGCATTATGCTAAGTGAAATGTCAGACAAAGAAAGAAAAATACTGTATTATCTCACTTGCGGGTCAAATCTAAAAATAAAAGAGCTCATAGATAGAACAGATTGATGGTTGCCAGAGGCAGGGGGTGAGTGGTGAGCATAACGGGCGAAGGTGATCAAAAGATACAAACTTCCAGTTTTAAGATAAATAAGTCCTGGGGATGTAATGTACAGTATAGTCACTATAGTTAACAATGCAGTATTGCATATCTGAAAGTTCCTAAGAGAGTACATCTTAAATGTTCTCATCACAAGAAAAAAATTTGTGTAGCGCTTGATGTTAACTAAACTTACTGTGGAGACCATTTTGCAATGTATACAAATATCAAACCACTATGTTGTACACCTACCACAATGCTATATGTCAATTATATCTCAATTTTAAAAAATATGAGCCAATGCAGATATACTGTGATCTAGATTCAATCACAAATATGGATTAAAAAATTTTGGTTTTTATCCACATAAGCCCTCTTTCCTGATCATATTTTCCTACAATGAATTTCTCTGTTCAGAATTTGCGATGTGTTTATGATGTTATAGAATGAATTTTAAAACAAATAGCACACATATAAATATAAATTAAACTGGTTGGAGGGGGAGGGTTTGTCCGTTTATTGTCTGTGTTCACTAGAATGGTATTAAGAAGAAAAGTTAAAATAATAAACTAAAGATGTTTTGTTTTTTTAAAAAAGTCCTGATTTGTAGCATTTGCTGATTTCCTTGGTCTAAAAATACTCCCAGTCTGGCTGTTGGAAGCTCCCAACATGATGTCGCCAAATGTGGAGCTGGGAAGACGTGCACGGCAGCACAACTTTCTATGCTATTTCCACCATAGGGATAAAACAAATGTAAATAACCTCAAGAGCAGGGATAATAGAAAATGTAGTAACACACTTAAGTGATGGATTTTGAGTACCTACTACCTATTTGAAAATTTATTTAATCGCATGCTCCTATAAATTTTTAATAATGCCTGTTTTAACAATTGGCTCACAAAATTCCAGAAAATTAAACAATGAGCTCCCCTGAGCCTGTGTGGGCTGGTGCCAGCACAGAGGTAAATGGAGGCACGGGGAGCAGTTAGGAGGCAAGTGTGTCACCGACTAGTTACCCCAAGGAACTCAAGGGTGGGTTTGGATATTTTAACTGTTTTTCCAAATTGTTTTTTTCCTTTCCTTGTGTTAAGGAGATGCAATCACCAACCTCCCTGAACCAGACCAGGCCTCACCATGAGAGCTACGCCTATGACCTTTGTCTCATCTTTAATGCTAAGATCTCTCCAGGAGGAGCTGGGCCTTCTTACCGTAACGTGCAGTGTATGGGGAAGCATGTTTCCAACTGAGCCTGCACAAGCAAACACCCACCTCTCCCTTTGGAATATTCATTCCCCATCCAAAATCAAAGGGCCCTGCTCCCCTTTGTTTGGGGACGCCATGACTTTGGAAATGATTCCACATGGTCTCCTATTTGCCACAAATACACTTTACTTTCTGAGACAACTACTTCTGGTGGAGAGTCTGATTTAACTTGCCAGGAGGGAACCCACTTTGGTTCGGTGACAAGTGCAGAACATAATGCAGGTCATAATGGGATGAAATGAAGTGAGAGTGGGGTGGAGAACAGGGCATGAAGTCAAGAGTCGTTAGGAAGACACAATCTCCAGAACGAAGTGGCTTCTAGGGACTCAGGAAAGCAAGGATGCTGAGGGTGGTTCCCAGGTTTAGGATGGAGGTGACTGAGTGGATGGGGGGTCCCACTAGCCAAGCCACGGAATTCAGCAGGAGCAGATGTGGGGAGAAACATGGTGGCCTCAGCCTCATCCTTCCTGGTGTCTTCCACGGGGCCAGAGTGCCCAGGGGCAAAGGCTGCTCCTTGAATGAACGAATGCTCGGCTTGGGCTGATCACACAACCCGAACAGAAAAGTTCTCAATGTGAATTAATTCCTTCTGAGGAGTCAGCCACCAACTGTTGCTTTAAAAAAAGAAAAACTTCCTGATAGTGCTACGACCCACAAATTGCATAAAAATTGGTAAGTAAGTAAAACTTTAACATGTCGGGTCTAAGGTAATGTGACAGTCTCTTGGCTCAGTTAGTATGAGTCTCCACGGTGAGCAGAATCTTGCAATAGTCTGAAGGACACAGATCATACAAAAATGCAGTCTTCAGAATTTTAGTTAAAGTTAGGGGGAAAAAATCCCTCCTCCCCACAAGCCAGCATAGTATCTCCTCTTGAAATCTTAGTTGTCTTAACTGTGTCCGAGATAAAGAAAGAACATCGATTTTAAAGAAATAGCTCAACTCTGTTTACTGTTCGTTACCGAACCTCTTACTTTTCTTAAGTCCCACTGATTTTTCTCCATGTTTAGGGCTCCAGTACTGAGCCTCCACTGGCTGGGGCTCCCCCTGGAGCAGGTTATTACTGATGAGCAGGCGCAAAAGGGTTACCCCAGAGGGAGACCTGATTTCCAGCTCAGACTTACACCTCCTTCCCTCTGTTTTCCCATCTCCCACCTCCCACCTGTCTCCACCAGGGGCTAAGTGCCTTATGAAAACCTACAGGCGTGGCAGAGGACAGGATGAAAGACTCAGGAGGGCATAGGAACCCCATCACTGTGCAGGGCAGACAACCCCGAGCCTGCGGGCCACGAAGGGTGGGCTTCTCTGCCAGGGTGAGGGGCACCTGGGTCTACCTGAATGAGGCAGCCTCCTCCCCACCGTGCTCAGTGTAGGTGCACGTGCCCGGAATGTTCTCAGTTTACCTCCCCCTTGTCAGCCAGGTGACTCTCTCTCAGCTTCACACCCCAAGGGCCTCATGAAGCCTGTCGTGACCAGCTACGGCAGCCACCCCCAACACCAGGCATGAAGTCGCGTCTCTCTCTCCTCTGAGCTAAGACTTTCCCACGCGTCGAATCCTAGCGCTGAATTCTCAGTGTCCCTGCCTGTCCCCTGTTCCCTGCCGTGAGCTCCTACTTGTCTGTTCCCTCAGATACGCAGCAGGTACTCCATTCACGTCTGCTCAGGGTTTGGCTGTTGAAATGCGGTTTCTCAGGAAAAAATGCAGTTTTGCAATATCGGGGGCCTTTCTTTAAATAGCTTCGTGTAAATATGTACTAAAGCTAAATGGAAAAATTGCGTTTACTCAGTGGCTTTACCAAATACATCAACAAATATTTGGGGCACCTCCTGTGAGTAAAGTACAGATGAACATCATAGTACTATACTGATGACATAAAAGAGAGTTCTAATGAACAGACACCTCCAGGGAGAATCAAGGTCACGCTTTCAGCTGCAATGTCCTTTTTGTCCAACTTCCTTTTAAGAAGTCACACTTGGACATGTACCTTGGGAGAATATGGCAAATAGACTCCACCGGAGTACGTGAGACATATATTGGCTACATATAGATCAAAACTCTACAAGTAATAACAACTGGGGACGGACAGAAGCTGCACCTCGAATTTCCTATGCTTTCCAAAGGTTATTTCGTTCAGGAGTAAAAATCAGTATTTAGAACAATTTCCTGATGTCTTGTGTCTACTGGGCACAGCCAGTGGGGTCCCTGCCCGAAGGTGAGAACTGACCCCAAGCAGTGTACGGTTAAGGGTCTGATGGGTGATGCAGGAAAGAAGTGTCATCGTCACCTCACCTCGGGGGAGACACGGCTGGCAGGTTCAGGAAGACTTCTCTGAAGGAGGAGAAGCTGAGTTCAGTCCTGAAGGACAAGGAAGTTGCAAAGGGTCCATATCACTCAAGAACCATGTGACGGATCCCAAACATCGGGAATTTAGGACAAACTGAAAACTTGTTGTTATCACTAGGGATAGGTAATGAAGAGAAACCGGCAGCCGGTCCTACGTGCCTCTCTCTGCTCGTGCCCTGCACCAGCCTCTCTTCTCGGTGTCACAGAGAAGGCCATGAGATAGTGGACTGCCTTAGTACTGGGGACACTGTTCTGCCGCATGGTAGAGGAGAAGTCCGAAAATCACAAAAAGGCCAATCAGCTAAGCCAGATGCCAGGAAGGAAAGGATGTGGGGAAGAGAACTTGGCAAATGTGTGAGAGCGGAGGCCTAGGGGCAGTGAAGGGCAAGGACACACCCAGAAGCCAGGCTGGGGCTGGGGAACAGGAATGGGCTGGGGGCAGCTGGTGGGAACCTGTCAGAGGACGTGGTGCCTTGGGCTCCCAGCTGTCTACCCACGAGCTCTAGACAGTGAGAGCAAACTTTTGCCATGGTTTGAGAACTAATAAAAGGTGCCCCCACATCTCCCCAAACAAAAATGTTCTCTAAAGGTGGGCTTAAATGCCATCAGTATCCTCCGGCCAGGGTGAAAGCACTGCTAGGGGGCTGGGGAAGGGCTTACAGCCTCTTCGCCTGGGGGCTCAGTAAGTCTGCAGCCGACTCACGGGCAGAAACTAGACTACTATGTGCACAGCTGGTTGGCATCCTCTATGGCCTGTGAAAGGGCACGGAGAACCGGACACGTGGTGCGATTTGGCAGCGGAGGGAAGGGCCAGACCAGCTCTGTCCAACAGAAATATCGCGTGAGCCACAGCTGCAAACCACATATATAATTTTATATTTTCTAGTAGCCACGTTACAAAGTAAAAAGAAACAGGCAAAATTACTTTTAATCATTACTTTTTTTCACATAATTACTTTTAAGCACTACTTTTCTTCACATAATTATTTTTAAGCACAATACGTGCAAGATGCTATCATTTCAACAAGTCCTCAGTATGAGACTGAGATAGTTTTTATGAGATAATTTACATTCTTTTTCACACTAAGTCTCTGAAATCTAGTATGTGGTTTATTCGTAGAGCATCCCAACTCAACGAGCCACATTGCAGTCTGGCCATGCAGGTCCAGGGCACGGCTGGAGGTGAGCTGGGGGTCCTCCGCAAGGCACGGTCCTGAGCAGCTGGGTCAGGGTCCTCACACTCGGGAGGGGGAGGCCGGAGGGCCAGAAGTGAAAACAATCTTTTCGGACCATATTTTACCCAGAACAGACCCTGCTCACGAACCAATGATCCAAGTTCATGGTGCCAGAGTCTTGAAGGCATTCATCTTGTCCAGTAGCTCTTAAACTTCAGAGGGAATCAGAACCACCTGGAGGGCTTGTTAAAACAGATTTCCCAGGCCCACGCCTGGAGTTTCTGATTCTGTAGGTCTGATTTGGCAATTTTAACAAATTCTTGGGTTTGCTGCTGGTTCTGGGAACCACTCTTGGAGAACCACTGATCCAGCCTAAGCTCTAGTTAATGAGTGACCTTCCCAGACAGCTTTTCCTACTGAGTGTTCAGTCTACTTCTATTTGATTACCACCCGTGGTGGTAAACTCACTACCCACTAAAGCTACCAACTTTGGTCAATTCTAGTCATTCTTTCCTGTATTGAACCTAATCTGATCCCTTAAAACTTCCCACTGCCTTTGCCTTCCAGGCCCAGTCCCTCCTTCCCCACAGGCAGCCTTCACAAACCTTAAGACCTGTTCCCCCCCTTCTTACTCCCTAACACCTTACACCCTTTGTTCTTGTTTTGGGCACTTCTGACAGTCTTAGTCTTATGCATTATTGTTACAGTAAAGTTCTTTTTTTCTTCATCTTTATAGCAATTTCAATATAATATAGCTTACTATAAAAACAAAATGAACGCACCCCAAAAAGTTTATCTCAAAGCAAGATTTCATCATTGCAAACTGGGCCAGTTCAGTCCCCCCTTCTGCCTTATATTCCCAAATAAGGTACATATGTGAAGTACTTTAAAGCAGTGACCCCAAACACCTGTCCCCAGACTGACATCAGTCCAGGACAACACTTGCGCCTGTCTGCAGTGGGTGAAACGAGATTTCCACCAGGCCAAACCTGTTCCAGTCAGACAGCTATTCTCCATTCAGAGATTATGTCCTTCCCGTTTTTCCCATGACGGCGACAGCCTTGCTGTCACGAAATGA
Organism: Equus quagga; assembly: GCF_021613505.1. Taxonomy (NCBI): domain Eukaryota; kingdom Metazoa; phylum Chordata; class Mammalia; order Perissodactyla; family Equidae; genus Equus; species Equus quagga. The sequence goes on from NC_060273.1 coordinate 129,543,611, forward strand.
GGGTGAGGAGGTGGTCAATAGATTCCAAAGGCAGGACCCTCTGCTTTCTAGCTCTGCAAAGCCCTGTGCAAAATCCAGGTCAGATTGGTGTCCCTTGGCTCTTAACTAGCCTCTCTCTTGGAACCTTGATGGACCAGGACGCTTCCTCTGAGCCTGGCCACGCCCTTCCCCTGCAACACCCCGGGGGATCTTCTGTGGAGTGGCTCATTGGTGAGCTGTGCTCCCTCACCTCACAAGAAAACCACCTGCACCTCCCCGAGGCTTCTCCCTGGCCATGTGTCGTCCCTTTGTGGGAAGAGGAACAGGTGACCATACCCGACAGACACCACCCCATTGGCTGCAGCCCCACTCTCTCGCCTCCTAGCCTGGCCTCCCACACTTTCTCCAGGGCTCCAAGGCCGCCGCTGGCTCGCTGGCTTTTAGGAGTGCAGTGCTCCTGTATTCTCACGCCAAGGCTGGGAGGAGAAGGTGAGAATGGGGGATGCACTGCGACCAGGCTGGGAGTGGGCATTGCAGCGGTAGCAGTAAGGCCCCTCCACTTTGACCAGGCCAGCTCAAGAGGAGGCGGGGTACCGTCCAGATCCTGGAAGTGCCCCTTCAGGGGCAAGTCCGCCTCTTGGACCACGGCTGCAGGTCCCTGCCAGTCCACACTTCGAGCCACACCTTTAGATTTGGATCCAGACCTTGGGAAAAGGCAGCAGCCTAGGTCCCCTGTCTTCATGGATACAAAAGGGGTTGAGATGGGCTCTGAGCCAGGTACAGGGTCACCATGAAGGCAAAGGGCACCCAAAGACGAGTGGGCACGCACAGTGGGGGGCCTCTGGGAAGTCCGGTCAGACCGCCCCTTGGCTAAGAAAGTGGGAGACCCAGGAAGGAAAGTTGTCTTCTAGACCAGGGGTTGGCAAACTCTGTGAAGGGCTGGAGAACAAGCACTTCAGGCTCTGCAGGCCCTGTGGGCTCTGCTGCACCCCTGGCCTCTGCCGGTATAGGTGAAGGCAGCCAGAGGCACACACAACAGCGGTGTGGCTGTGCTCCAACAAGGCTGCATTGCAACAGGCCACGTCTGCCTGTGGGTTGCAGTCTGTTGCCCTTCGTCCCGGGTGACACTGAAGACATCCTAGCCGGGCTCCGCAGGCCCTGCGTTTGCGCTTCTCCAGCGCTCGGTTCCCCTGCCCTGTGCTCGGTTCCCCTGCCCTGCGCTCTGCCCTAGAAATGCATCCTGTTCATCTGTCTGTGGCGTCCACGGCTTCTGGGGTGGACACTTTATGTCCTGGTGCCAGCACAGAAGAGGTGTCTCATACATATCTGGGGAGAAAGTGTGTGCATAGTGTGGGGGGAGACGGTGTTTACCGCAGACAAACCCCACTGAGCATGTCCAGCCTCTTGGCAAAAAGCTACAGGGTTCACACGGGAAACAGATCTTTGCTGACGACGAGCACGACCAGCAGACAGCAGCCTGGCCAGCAGTCTCATTCCCTGTGAAAATGCAAACCCACGGGTGGATTCTGACGTCAGGGCTAAACCCCAGAGAGCAGCGCCGCCAGGACCGCCTGCAGACAGGCTGCTCCCCCCGCGGGGGCCCTTCCCGTCACAAACCCATCACCACTCACTCCAGCCTCCGGCGAGGAGGAGAAAAACACTGTGCTAGCCAGAGATATAAAAATCCTTTGTTACTGGAAAATCTAAGTGTCTCTCTAGGCCTGTGCAGCACCATTAGGTGACGTCAATGGCTCAGGGTATCTGCGCTCCGTGCTTCCACTCTTCTCAGAACTGCAGCTAATTCATGGCAGTAAAGATGTTTCTATTTAGAGCCTCAGAGAAGAAGAGGTGGCCCCTCGATTCTGCGTCCCTAAGACCTGTGCGAAGGGCCTGCCTGCTTTCCCTGTGACGCAGGAAAAGTGTACAGGTGACATTCGATTCCACTCAAGCTGAGCAACAGCTTGAGGGCCTACTATGCGCCAAGCAGCATGGGCACATAGATGCAAGCACAGCCTGGTGAACCCGCTGGGGAGGAGAGGGCACTGAGGCACAAATAGCCATGAGAATGGTGGGGGTGACACACAGCAAAGAAGCTCCTTGGGGGGCTTGAGGAGGATGAGACTCGATGTCTCGGGCTGGACGGTGAAGGACTGGTAGAATGTGGGCACATGGGGTTGCAGGGAGACTGGGGTTCCATTCACTGAGTGAGAAGGAGGAAGGAGGGGAAGCAAGGTCAGGTGGGGGGGCTGTGCTTGATCTGTCCCTTGAACTGTATTTGGCGCTTTTCTGGCAGGAGCACCTCCGAGCCAAGCGGGCCTGCGTCTGCATGTGGCGGCACAGCCCCCATGGGCCGGCCTGCCCTGCCTGGCTTCAGCAGTTTGTCTCTGAAGAGCCACCAGGATTTCCGGCGCCCTCCCTCCACCCATGTCACCTGTCACGTAGGCCTCATTCTTCCTCCTGGGGTGTCTAAACTCCGCGGTTGAGAGAATTTCTTTCCTATGAAAGTCATTTCCTTTCCTTTCCCAGAGGTCTCCAAGGACTTGATTGCCTGTGAGACTTTATGGTATTAGCTGAAAATTTCCTGATTTCAGATGAAATTCTCAGTGCTGAAGGAGGCATTTTATGTTGAACTAAATCTTAGGAAAAAGCACAGAATTGCTCCAGCTATTTCAGAATATTTTTCTAGAATAGCCAAATCAATTTTGAGAAAGAAGAACAAAGCTGGAGGTATCGCACTTCCTAATTTCAAACTATCTTACAAAGCTATAGTAATCAAAACAGTATGGTATTGGCATTAAAATAGACACATAGATCAGTGGAGCAGAAGAGAGAGCCCAGAAATAAACCCACATATATACAGTCAACTAATCTATGACAAAGGAGGCAAGAATATATAATGGGGGAAAGACAGTCTCTTCAACAAGTGGTGCTGGGAAAACTGGACAGTCACATGCAAAAGAATGAAACTGCACACTCTCTTACACCACACATAAAAATTAACTCTAAATGGAGTAATGGAACTGAATGTAAGACCTGAAACCATAAAAATCCTAGAAGAAAACATCGATGGTAAGCTCCCTGACATTGGTCTTGGCAATGATTTTTTTGGATTTGATATCAAAAGCACAGGCAACAAAGCGAAAATAAACAAGTGAGGCTACATCAAACTAAAAAGCTCCTGCACGGCAAAGGAAACCACCAACAAAATGCAAAGGCAATGCACCAAAGGGGAGAAATTATTTGCAAATCATCCATCTGCTAAGGGGTTGGTTAACTTCCAAAATATATAAAGAACTCATACAACTCAATAGCAAAAAAAAAACAATTAAAAAATGGGCAGAGGATCTGAACATTTCCCAAAGAAGACATACAGATGGCCAACAGGTACATGAAAGGTGCTCGACATCACTAATCATCAGGGAAATGCAAGTCAAAACCACAATGAGGTATCACCTCACACCTGTTAGAATGGCTACTATAAAAAGACAAAAAATAACAATGTTGGCGAGGATGTGGAGAAAAGGGAACCCTTGTGCACTGTTGGTGGGATGTACATTGGTGCAGCCACTGTGGAAAACAGTATGGTGATGCCTCGAAAAAATAGGGGCTAGCCCCGTGGCTGAGTGGTTAAGTTCACACACTCTGCTTTGGTGGCTCCGGGTTCACTGGTTCAGATCCTGGGCGTGGACTTACACACCACTCATCAAGCCATGGTGTGGTGGCATCCCACATAGAAGAACTAGAATGACCTACAACTAGGATATACAACTATGTACTGGAGCTTTGGGGAGAAAAAAAATTAAAAATAGAACTACCATATGATCCAGTAATTCCACTTCTGGGTATTTAGCCACAGGAAGTGAAACACCAACTTGAAAAGATATATGCACCCCCTTGTTCACTGTAGCATTATTTACAACAGCCAAGACATGGAAACAACCTAAGTATCTGTCAACAGATGAATGGATTAAAAAAGATATGGTAGACACACACACACACACACACACACACACACACACACACACACACACAGTGGAATACTATTCAGCCATAAAAAAGAATGAAATGTTGCCATTTGTGACAACATGGATGGACCCTTGAGGGAATTATGTTAAATGAAATAAATCAGATAAAGACAAATACTGTATGAAATCACTTATAGGTGTAACCTAAAACAAAAACCCTTACTTACAGATACAGAGAACAGACTAGTGGTTGCCAGAGGTGGGAGAGGAAGGTGAGGGATGCACAAAATGGGTGAAGGGGATCAAAAGGCACAAACTTCTGATTATAAGATAAATAAGTCCTGGGGATGTAATGCACAGCATGGTGACTATAGTTAATAACACTGTATTGAATATTTGAAAGTTGCTAAGAGAATAGATCTTAAAAGTTCTCATCACAAGAAAAAATTTGTAGCTGTGTGGTGATGAATGTTAACTAGACTTATTACAGTGATCATTTCTCAATATATACAAATATTGAATAACTATTAAAAAAAAAAAGCACACGGACAGGGATCGCTTCGATGGACTGAGACACCCACTGAAGTCTTGTATACTCAGCCCCACTTCCCCTCTGGGAGCCGCCTTCTCACTGGGAGGAGCTTAGGCTCCTTGGGTCCCGTCCTCCCCCAGTTTACTCCCTGCCTGGCCAGGCTTCGCCTTCTGAGCCCACACTTCACATCTCCCACATGTTCCACTAAAATGGATTATGCCCCAAAGCCCTTCATACCGTTCAGAGAAATTGTCCCTTCTTTCAAATCTTCATCTAAGTCAAAGGTCATATTTTGTATGCTTTCAAAAACAGATCATTGCAGGATCATGTTTGTTGAGTACTTTTTCATCAACAAACTTTAAAGCATGAAGTGAAAATACACATAACCCAGTATTAAAAGTCTAAATCACAAAGAAAAATACCAATACCAATGTTGCTCTCTATGACAAAATTATCTGACAAAGTTCTTAAATATAGCAACTTATTAAAATTCTGTTACTTCAGAAGACAACACTCAAATGTATTGTTCCGCACGATGTAACGGTACAAAAAAAAAATCGCAGTACTAATTCTGGACTGATTCTTGTTTTTGGTATGAATTTCTAGGGGTGAAATGCTCAAACACATACACACTTTTCATTTGTCTAAGAAATCAAGATAGAAAAGTAGAAAGTTTTTTATTTGGAGGAAGAATTCCATGCTCTCATAAAATACATTCGTCTCGAGTTGCTCAGGCACGAGCTGAATGCTAAGTGGCGTGCATCAGTAATGAAGGCGCGCAGGCCTGCCAGAGAGTTTTTTTCACTATTTGTCAAAGGAGCCCAGTTTTGCCATAAACCTTCTTAATTGTCAGCTACAGTAAGATACGGAGAGAGATGAGCAGAGAATAGTGGCGAGAATGCAAGGCGCGGTCAAGCTGACAAAGCACAAGAAGCAAGCCAGACACCGTACCTGCTTGTTATTGTCGGTGGTGCAACACAGTTTCTTGAGGGAGACAAAATGCCTAATTTTCCTAATAACATAAATAATCAGTTATTAGTGAGTCAGATATGAGATGATTCAACAAATCAGCAAATGAAAACATCAACAGCATCTTCTTAAAGCAAAACTCCAGGGTCCATCCGAGGGCAGATTTAAAATTCAAACCAAACCCAACCTACAGAGACCGCATGTTTCCCACAGAGCCCACACAAGACCTCAGAAACCGGCTTCCCTTCTAGTCACGAGCGGGCTCAGGAACACTTCCCTAATGGGCGTTTCATTTTGTAACTGACCCCTGAAGATTGCTCTTCAATATCTTCAGTGATAGGATGAAATGCTACTCTACAGAAAATTGGTTTTAATTCTGCTAACACTAATAATTTTACAGCTTATATAAAAAGCAAAGACTCATTTGGACAATGACCAAATTTCGTGGTTGCTGTCTTTATATTTAATATTCCATATTTTTTCACAGCACGGTCATCATAATTATGACATTTTTCAGGCAGAGGAAAATCCTCTTATTTCAAGGTCATGGACAGAATCCTCAAACAGTCTTGGTCATTACCACTAAGGAGACCAGCCAAAGACAACAGGTGCCTTGGCTCTCCACAAAAATCAGCTCAAGGTAGATTCTCTACTGAGAGTGAAGCCAGGAATTCCAGGGGGCTGTTAGATTTTATAGGAATGAGTCCCTTTCTCCCTCTGGTTCGGTTTTCTCTGGAGGACTCTGAAGAGCACATAGAAAATACTGGTTATTTTGTAATGAGCTTCACTAAACGGGAAGAGGTAAAAATTTCCCTACTTCCGATGAGAATTTCCTCTGATAGCCCAATGCCTACAATTGGGGAAAAAATAACACTGGAAACTGTGTCTGGACAAAAGGACTTCTCTCTCTTATCTGCAAAATCAGAAAGATCAGAAAAAATCATTCTGACAGAAATTACCGGGCAGTCACGTGTCTCCCCTGCCTTGGTTACCTAACGATTCTGGTCACACGCAAAGTGAACCTTGACTTAAGTTTTCTGAGAAGACAGTCTAAGGATGATGATGACAACACTGTGACAGCCATCGTGACCTCTGAGCACTGACCACTGGAGGTAACGGCCATGCGGAGGCCTTTGTGCTCAGAAGGAGGGCCCGGTGGCCTCTTCCCGTGCTCCTGACCCCTGCCAGGGCCCGCCAAAACCCCACCACCCAGGGTGAAGCGCAGTGGCAGCAAATACGAGGCAGTGGTCTTTGAACTAGGCAGGGAACAATTTCAAAGCTAACCATACAAGTAAAATCGGAGGGGAAACAACCTACAGGCCCTTTGGTGACTTTATGGAATGCCTCGTTTTCCCGTCACATGACCATCTGCCAAGAAACTCAGGCGGTCCTAAGAGTCACAGACAGGACTCTCCTCTTCCAGTTACTGGCATGACAATCGCCACCTTTTCTTTTTCTAAGACGTCACACCAGGGCGTGTGTCCCTTGTAAGCCCGAACTATGGTGTTGACCTTCGGGCTGTTTTACAAAGGCTCCTCAGGGACGTGCCGTTAGGGGATCCTGTTTGGCTTCATAAACCTTTTCATAAACGTTAACTGGGAGAAGGAAAAAGAATTGCATATTTACTCTTTCTCTCCACAAATGAATAGGCTTCTCTGCTCAGCGGAGATTAAATGGAATCAGATCACTCCACTTTTGGTCAGACACACCTTTCTCTCTGTAACCAGGACCTCCAGGGCACCCCCCTGTGGAACAGCCCGGAGCCAGAACTCAGGAGAGAAGGTCGGCTCCAGTGCAGGGCTGTGGTGAGGGAGCCCTTTGCTTTGTTGTTGTTTTGAAGGGGGAAGGCCTAGAAGTTGGGCCCCTTCCGAGGGTGGTGGGGACAGCAGAACCACAGACAATCAGGAGGAGGCGGGCAGCTGGGGGATGCTTCGGAAAGCCCACAAGCAGGAGGAGAGATGGGGAGGGAAAGCCACATCTGGGCTTGTTGCTGGCCCCACGGAGGTGTGTGGGTATACACCACATACAGCCCAAGCCTACTGCGTTTGTGGGTCTAATGTTTACACCGACATTTTGATACGCAAACCCAGTGCCCACATGGGCCCTTCAACGGAGAGAGTTCAAGAGTTTGCTCTCACCCTCCTTGGCCAATCACTGGGGTGATCTTCACGTGCTGTTGGATGCTGTCCCCGGATTTCCGTCTGGCATAGTAAACCCCCTGCCACTCCTACATGGAAAAGAGAGCTCTTAAAGTCCTCTGTCGAGGGTTACAGCTGCTCCTACAGAGGGTCTTATCAGGTTGAGCAATAAAGTCCCCACAGGCTTTCATTCCACAGAACACTGCTCTATTGTTGCACCCGCTGTGACACTATGTAAGGCTCAGGGTCACCATGCGCAAAAACCACAAGACCAACGGGTCTATCCCAAGGCTGCCCCTCCTGGGTCCCAGGACACTCTACGAGTGTGGGGTGTTCCTGCTCTCAGCCCTATGGCTGTAATGGCACAAGGTCAAGGGATTCTTCTGAGGTTTTTCTCAAAATCTTCACAACCACCTGTGAGCATGGTATTATCATCCTTAATTTACAGATGGGTAAACTGAGGCTCAGAGAGTCTAACTAGCTTGCCCACATTAGGAAGTGGAAGACCTGGCTATAAATTCATGTCTCTTAACTCTCCTTGAAGCCCGTCATCCCTCTACCATCCTATGGGGCCTCCAGCCAAGACTTGTCTGGGGTTCATCTGGCTCCTGGCAGTTTCCAGGATGAGGCAAAAGGGATGCAAAGATTCCTGCTGTCTCTGGACCCTGGGGAACTGGTGGAATGAGAGCCTGGAGACCTCGAGGGGGAACCTGGGGCGCCTCCCCTACTTCTGGGAGTAGTGACATCAGAGCCTCTTCTTGCCCCTCTCTCACACCGGATGGCTGCCTGGCGTGCGTGTTGGGGTTACCAGGTGTGAGGCAGCATTCCGCAAATTTTTGTGGAGTACTTGACAGTGTCCTGTTTCCTTTTCAGTCTCACTGCCCTATTTTTTTAAAATCAATTTTGGCCATCATATATAACCCAAACTTATTTTATTCCGTAAAATGGCCCCCCCCCCATTAAATGAAGACAATGCTTATTGAACTACTTCACATCAGAGAAAGCAAGACGGAAGAGATAACATGTGAGAAAGCATTCTGAATGCTTAAAAGAAAATGCACAGGCCGCTCCAGCCAAGAGCAGTACTCCCCCAGAGGGGAGGCCTGAGGGCACTGACACCATCGCCTGCATCCACCAGGATGAGGTGGAAGCTGCTGGACAAACTGGGGTGGCGGGGAGAAATAAGCGCGACATCCCTATTGAGCTGTGATGAGCAAAGAGCACAGAAAAAAAATGACTGAAAACTGGGCCTGCATGCAGATAGTAAGTACTTCTAGTCCCGCAAACATTGGATAAACTGAAAAACACACAACAGCTCTAGGAGTGGAACTCTGCTCAGAGATGGGAATGATATTCCAGCAACGCTAGGTGGGATATACTCATGCAAAAGATGACATTTCCCCATATAAAATCATCAGATTCCATGTCATCATGATAAGCGCCAGATTTGCTTGATGGCTAAAGCTAACTCAAAAATTAACTCATTTTGAAAAAATAAAAGATCTTTCACTTAATGGTAACATTACTAAAGAAGCTAATCTTAAAGATGTGACATAAAAACTCAGAACAAAATGCCCAAGGAGGGGTCTGTGGGTCTGCTGGCTCACCTTGCCCTTCTTGATGCACGTATTGATGGTGTCGAGAAGGTCGGCCCGGTTCTTGTCGCTTTTGGGCAGCTCGGCGAGCTCTTTCCCGAGGAGCTCCCCTTTGTGGTAGCCCATCATCCTTTCGAAGGCTGGGTTGACATACTGTGAAGGGGAAGTGGTTATGGGTCAGTGGTTACAGGGTCCCCGCAGGAATGCTTGCTGAGATGCAGAGGAAACGTGCTGGAACATCAAGCAAGAGGTCCCCTGGATCCGTGCTCCCTAACTCAGGGGCTGACCAGTCGCCCCATCCCCAAGACCCCCTGGAGCAGCTGCCTCCCTCCCGAGCAGCCATGATTCATTCAACTGGCACCGGAGCACCCTCGTCCGTGTGGGGAAATCGGAAGGATTTTTTCAGCAGGAAAAGAGCGAGAAGCTTCATCTGGCTGTGCGAGCCTCTTGGAGGCCTTATTCATCACCTACCACCCATGAAATAAGGAAAAACTCAGAAAAAGACACACAAAAATTAATTAGAACTCAACCTAACAGGTTGTGGCTTATATTAGTCATGTCTACAAGGCAGGAATCTGATCACTCCTGTCTCCTAACAGACACCATCTATTACTCAATGCTACGGCTCAGAGCCCCTTCCACTCTCATCTCAACAATAAATTCGGTTACACGGCTTGGGCAGGAGGCAGCTCCCAGTGCCAGGAGTTCTGGGGCCGGCAGACTCCAAGGGTTCTTTTCAAAATTCTGCCCAGGGCCCTGGAATTCAGAGCTTTTACCTTGCTGACTTCTGGCTCCCTGTCCCCACCCTCCAGTGTCTTCTCCAAGAACACAGTCACCAGATGAGGAGCTGAGTGGACAAAGGACGGAGACCCTGGGGAAACGGGAGCATGCTGCGTCTAGGCCACGGATTTCTTTGGGCGGAATTTACACCCACCTGCTGCTTCAGAGATGTTCTAGCAAATGCAATCACGCTCGCCTCCACTGTGGTGACCGCAGTAAGGAGCTGGGGGAGGCAGGGACATTCGGGGAGCTGGTCCCTTGGGAACACAGCTTCCACTAACACAATAGACCCCAGGAATTGGACGGGGTGGGAGGCTGCTCTGGGGCCCTCACACCAGGCCTTATGGAGGTGACTGAAGAGGGAGTGGTGACATCTTCACTGGTCTCCTCTCACGTACATGTGGCGGTTACCACCCTCCCCGGGCTGGGCAGCATGGCCCCTGCGCACTAGGTCAGCCCCACAGCTCCCTGGCCCCCCTGCACGCTGCTGAGCACCTCACCTCTCCCTTACTCTGGGCCTGCGCCCATGTGCCCCACTCTGCTTAGAACGCCCTTCCCCATGTCCTGGCCTCATCTACTCTGATTTATCCCTCCCCCTCTTCCCCAAGCCGTCATGGACCCCCTGTCCAGTCTGAGCTGGTGCCACTCCTAAAGGACCACTGCCTCCTGCACAGGCTTCTAGGGATTTATTACACTGAATCTAAATTTTAGTTTATTTATCTCTCCCCCCAACTAGACATTAAAATCCTCAAGGGCAAAAGCTACTTTGGATTTATATCATTGATTCCTCAGGACTGTTTAGTAAATATTTGATGACTGGCCAATATTTGAGAATGTATTGCTCTCCTTATTTGTGGGCTAAATTCTCCTACATTTTGCATGTGTTTATTCTGCCTTTGCTGTTAGGTTGCAAAGACGGGTAGAATTCACAGCCCCGCGCTCACACTAAGTTTCCTGTAACCTCAGAAGGCAGCGGGTACACCAGACGTGGACTCTGGAGCCAATGCACCCAAGTTCACACTGTGGCTCTGCCAATTTCTAGCCATATGACTGCTGGCAAGTTACTCATCTTCTCTAGTCCTCAATCTCCTCATCTGTAAAATAACTGCCACAGTAGTAACCTGGTTCATGGGATCATTTTAAGAAATAAATGAGTATGTATGAAATGCTTAGTACTGTGCCTGGTCCCTGATAAGCACCATGTAAGTATTTCAAAGCAAATAGATGGAGAGATAGTTTAGATGGACAGATGGATGAATGAACAGACGGATGGCTGGATGGATGGACGAATGGATGAGTGAGTAGGTAGATAGATACTGTTCCTAAATTTTAAGTGCTACTGCCTGACCTCCGAACATTCGCCCTCTCCAAGAGGCACGTACTCCTCAGAGGCAGTGCCTTGAGAAGGACCCGGTATGGAGTAAGAACATATATGCAGTATTCCATCCATGATGGCTCATCTCAACATCTATACCACAAAGGGCATTTTAATTTCCCCCTACACATAACATCCTCTATTCACCTTCTTCCTCCGTGCTCTTGTTTTGAGTTTTACATTCAGGCTGCTGGTAGGTTTTTAAAGGGGCCTGAGAGGGTTCCTCAAGAAAAAAACCTGCCATCATATAGTTTTCCTTTCAACGCAGCCATCCCCGACTTCCAGGCACCCACTGTCCCCAGCCCATCTCTTCCTGTTCATGGTAAAGGCTGGGAGATGATTAACACCATGTGACACCATCACCCTATCACCCTTCCCAGGGATACAGGGTTTCTAATCACTGGTTGCTCGCTGTAGAATGAGGGACTCTGCTCCCTGTTAAAAGAGCCACCTGTTAGGTTGTAAGTGTGGAAGGCAGGGAGAGAAGTGAGCTCCTTCTCCTCATTACTGAAATCATGACCTGGCTGCCTATGGAAAAAGAGGGAGGCGCTGAGCAAACGTGTTTCGGGAACAGCACTGACTGTTCAGGTCTGGACATCAGTGGGGGAGATGTGGGATCAGTGCTCGATCTGGAGCAGAAACATGTCTGATTTCTCCGTGGTCCAGGATGCAAACCTGTAGGCAGGTGGGCCAGTAACAGGCAGCCATGTGAGGAAGGCTTCAGTCCATTTCAAGGAGCAAGTAGAAAAACAAATTCTATAAATGCAGCCAAACAGGGAACGGAGTTGGAAGGCTCTGGAGTCAGAAAGACATGGCTCCGTATTTTGGTTCTAACACTTATTACTGGGGCTTTCCTTGGGTAAGTTCCTTGACCTTGCTGGGCCTCAGTTTCCCCCATCTGTATTATGGGGCCCTTATGTCTCTTTCATAAGGCTACTGAATGGAAATGAGAAAACCTATTGGCGTGTTGATAACAGGGCCTAGGCCTGGTGGGCTGCTGATGTCTCTGGTCTGGTATGAGAGCAGGTGGGTCTGTGTGCGGTGGGGGGCTTCACAGAAGAGCAAATGTGAGGCCCTGTCGTGAGGACCCTGTGTGGGGGATGCTGCCTTCGGTCTCCACTGATGTTAGCAAGTGCTCCCCATACACGGCGCCATTGTGCAAAGCAACAGCAGGCAGGCCGGGACCCATCACGACCAAACCTACATTTCAGAGTATTTTTTAAGTGTTAATGTTTGACCTTCCAACAAATGTAGTAAGATAACAAAGGTTTGTCTACTATACACATTTCCTTATAGTATATGAGAGTGCTTTTTAATTAGAATTCCAACTGCATGCAAATAAGCAAGTGCCTTTGAAAACAGCTCGTTCCCATGGACATTTATGAGCATCTACTCTGCAGTTCTGACATCCTTCTGTGTAAATGCTGTCTTCACAGATGGTCCAAAGAATTTTCCCCACATCCGTCAAAGAAATCCCAGTTCCGATCTGAATTAATAATCTTTTATTCTTACTGAATATCTAATTCGTAGCTTAATCCATTAGTTTTCTCTGCATTCTTTGAGTTCCTTTCTCTGAAGAAAATATGCTGAAATGTGAGAATTACAGGAGGGGACTTGAAAATGAGTAGGTCAAACTTGAAAGGTTCTATTTTGACATCTAGAGATAAAAAGTGTCTCCGTACCTGAATCACATGGTCATCACTTGTTATTTCGATGGCTTCATGACAGTGGTCTAATGCTGTAAACACCGAATTACAGGCCCTGAAAGTTGCAAAAGATCGATGTTAGCTCTGCTATAAAACCATTAGCATTTCATCTGTTCATTTACCAAAGTAAATAGTTCCTCAAATTCATTAAAACCATGTACCTTTTGATATTATGTTTTGAGAAAAAACAACCCTAGCCTTTCAAACTAAATGAATAAACACCACCATATAGTTCTGTGTATATGATACAAAGAGAAGAACTATAATCCAACAAAATTTTCATGGGTCATGGAATGAGCTACGCATGTGCTGAATGAAACCTTCACACTGACACGAGAGAACAAAGATGCAGGAGACGGTCTTGTGGGTCCCTATGTTCTATATCAATGATACTCTTCTGTTTCATCCATAGTGTGGTCATGGAGAAGTCAAGTTCCCACTGATCGGAAGAACATAACTAAGCCCAAATTGAATCTGAGGTATCCTGGTGTTTTTGCGACACAGACACATTTTTTCTCCTTTCTTACTTTCGTGATCTCAGATGAACAAGCCTTTATGGCACTTTGCTTTCAACCACACCTGCTAGCATGATAAAAGGCAAAGGTGGCAGAATTCCCCTCGCCTGGGTAATTGCATAACTCTCCAGGTGGGCCCTTTTCTGGGAGACCTTCCTTGTATATCTGGAATATCTGAAATCAATTCAATTTCTCAATTTCTTGGTTAGAATTTTAACTACCTTCCAAATCTAGAGCAACTCCAAATACAGTAAGTTATTTATTATCTAACACAGCAAGTATGTAGCTAGTTCCTACAGCTTTGGTATTTGTACTGGCTGTTTAAAGAATCCCAGGGAAGGCTGTCTTACACGTTACAAAAAAAAAAAAAAAAAATGTTGATTTACTACATTGATATTTCACCTTATAAAACAAACTCTTAAAATGTTATTCATTTTTTCCACTCATAAACGCATCTAACTTGGCCATCCTGTTTCAACTGTTTACACAGGAGAGGGCAGAAAAAACTGGGTGAAATCTAGTTCATATTTTGCCAATTATGGGAGCCTGGGCAACTTTTTCTCTTCACTGGCCCTCAGTTTCCTTATCTACAAAATGAGGATAAAAACATATTTTACAGGTTGTTGTAAGGATCGAAACAGATAGTTTAGGTGAGGCATTTCTCAAAGTGCTTGGGACAATAGAAAAATTCAACACATGGTTCTTGTTATTATTTGTAAGATCCCAGAGTAATATTTCTTTGTTCTCTAAGGTTTTCAAAAAGGCTGTTGGTGAAAAGAAACTGAGTCATAGCCTATCTTTTCTCATGAGTATACCTGAGATATCAAACCAAGAACTATAGTCAATAATAGCAGGTCACCTGCAGGGCAGCGAAGGATTCCAGCCCGTGGAAGGACAGCACTCCTACAGCTGCAGGCATGGAGGCACCAGTGCGGGCGCGGAAGTAAGATAAGTAACTGGGATGTGGGTGAGCAGGAGAACAGAAACCTAACTCAACTGAGACTCCCGATGGGTGCAGTATGTTTTCTTATTTAAATTGCTCCAGGTTACCTAATGTGAATGGTATATTGTCCTATGCATTTGTGAAAATGATCACTTAACATAAGAAAAAAGAATAAAAGAGGACTTTATAATCGTTACCAAAGTCGCTCCTGCACAGCCTCTCACGGAGAGGGATCAAGAGCCAGTCTTACCAGGAGTATTCTCCAGGCGCTTGGGTCCAGAACCAGACTCGACATCACCGGGAAGCGTTCCGTGCCCCACCAAGACACTAGATGTGGAAAGGCACACTGTGCATGGGCTAACTCCTTAACTGTGAGAGCTGGATAATTAAGCTCTAACACATTTTATCAAATGATAAATTCCTCTCTTGTCCAACTATTTTCTTAAAGTAACTGTGAGTCTCAGCTAAGAATGTGAACTTCTGAGTATCGTTGTTTTCATTACTTCAAGAGGCTGCCTTTATACAAGATCTTAGTTGTAATCTCCAAAATTCATCTATTAAACATTCGTTGTATGATTACTGCAAGGCATAAAATCTTCAATAAGTCTAATGCCCAACGGGACAAAGCAAATTCTTATGAACAGTTGGGGTGAAAGGATATTGGTAGGACCAATAACAGACTACTTTCCCCCGGTGACCAACACTACGGGACTGCAACTTTCAGATCGAGGCTTTAAACCAATCTGGCAATGGCTCTGTATAAATAAACCTGCAGCAAAACGAGGTAATCATTTTGAGCCATGTTTCTAGAGTTTGGGAATTTAACTGCTTGTATTAACACTCTTCACATTGAAGAACCTTAGCTTTATTAATTTTCTGTTCTCGGGAACCATGTAACTCTGCACCTCAACTGTTATTTCTGAATCCTTCAGGTTAGGAAGGTGGAAAATTGGGAACGGCAGCACAAGGTAACCTTGTAACCTCAGTGGGAAGGCCCTGAAGCACAGGCAGTGTAACCACTGCCCCCTCACCTTCTTGAGGGCCCCTGAAGGCCCAGAGGGAAAAGGCGGATGTTCCAGGGGCCCAGGTCTCAGGTCTACAAAGAACACAACGGTATTAGGGGTGCAGAGTGCACCAGACTGGAAAGCAGGATGACTAGATTTGACTCCAGGGCCCCCACCAACATACGGGGAGCTGAGATGGTGTCAAGAGTCTCCCTGGTCCTCAGTGTTTTCCCTGTGTCGGTTGTGACTGGGGTGGTTTGCTTAAACGATCTCCTGTGTCCCAACCAAAGGTAATCTAGAATCTACTCAAACAAAACACACACAAACTAAGGCCAGCTGGAGCAAGGGTGGGGTGGGCAAGGCGGCGGCGTGTAGGGAGAAGATTCTGAACCTAAGTCTACGTGCCAGTAGGGGTCTACAGGGGCAGGGAGGGAGGAGCGGAGGCAGCAAGGGGTCACAGACTTGCTACCCGTCAGCGCCCTTCCTGGGCAGCAATGCCATAGGGGCCAGCCTTCCCAGCTCAGTGTCTGCTCCTGTAACACAGTGGCCGTCAGGCAGAGCCCACATGAGGGTAAAGCGCTCCATCAACGTCTGTTAAGTTGGAGGGATGTGGTGTTCCAAGGAATACAAAGTCTGCCAGTCAGAAACGGATTCTTTCTAAAACTGAGGACTGCTACTGCCTTAAGACTTGGAGCAAAATAAACATGATGATTTGGGCATTACTCCCAGATAACAGATATCAGACTGACTGACAATGAAACAATAGCTGGTATGGTACTGCATCAGCATAAATTGATCAGCTTAAACTTCAATACGCAGTTAAATCCTATGTGTATTTGGATAACATAGTTCTTTGTATGATAAGGAGGCACAAGAACATTAGAAGATCACGGTCATCATCTAGGCCGTGTTTCCCTAGACATTCTCCATTTCATAAATTCTTCTGTCCAATAAAGTAATTCATCAAATGTACACAGAAATGCAATTTAGTTCCTCTATCTTTAAAAGTTACTCTACAGGATGGAATTTTAAAATTATATATTTTTTGTTTGATCACATAATCCATTTCTTTCTTGGTTAAGTAAATATGGTTAGCATACATGAAGACCTGGACAGAAGCGTCTACCCTTAACAGTTGACATCATCCTGCAGCACAGACTGTCCTTGCAGAATGCTAGTATTGTCACATAGTTAGCTGAAGCCGGGGGTGGAATTGCAGAGAAAACTCTTACATAATTAGACTATAATTATTCTGGCATTGTATAATAAAGAGCTTCATTTTTCCAGTCTGTAGCAAATAACAGAGTTGCCTGCCTGCCTCTGGGGATGCTCTAGATGTCCTTGAGTGCCCTGAGGAGTTGGGGACGGCCATGGCATGGGTCACTGTTCCCCATCTGCTGGGCCCAGATCGAGTGTAGCCAGGGAGAGTCAAACCCTGCACACACACCCCACTCCTCCAATAAAAGGGAAGGAAGTTGGAGATGGCTGAGGCAGAACCAGCCAAAAAGGAACAGAAGAAACCGACCACTTAGGCCTCCTCTGGCCTTCCCCTGTGGGTAAGGGGATCAGTGCTGAGCAGACCCACCTTCCTGGGACCACGGCCTGCCTGGGTCAAGTCCACTCACCAACTTCACGCTGATTTGTATTAAGAACTTGAGCCTTTCCATTATCACTGCTACAGTGGGTCTCCCCCCCCCCCCCCCCCCAACAAATAGTCAGTGAGAGGTGAGAAGTCATGGGACTGACATCATGTTAGGTCTTTAGAAACTTGCTAAGTTCTGAATCTTGAAAACTTTTCAGTGCCCTGGCTCTAAGCAGATTTCATCAGCGCAATAACCCAAAGCCCTTTCTTTAAGACCTCGCACTGGCTGGGGATGTTTATTTCAAACTGCCTGACCTGTCTCTGCCCTGCTCACCATGGGCAAGGCACCTTCTGACATCTCACATTTAATGTTGCCTAAGAAAACCCAAGCAGTTATTTAAAACGAAATGAGGGAATTACTTATCAAAGCAACAAGGTGTGTGCCATTCATTTTTGTTGGAGATAATACAAAGTTTATTGAACAGAATGAAATCCCTCTTCTTCTAATTCTATTTATTATGAAAACATCTGAAATAAAAGTACAAAGTCTTCTTACCGTCAATTAAAAACAGTAGAGACTCCCAGGAATGAAAACAATTAATGTACCATATTAAAAATCATAAGTTGCTGAAGTAAAGGCAATGTGGTTTTTCCTGAAAAATTCTATGAAGTTCTCTGAAGTTAATAAATATATAGATACAAAGAAACCAAGGGATTTAACTTATACACTCAAAAATCTTTGGCAATATCCCTTACCAAAGACTGTTAAAATACTTGAATTTCCACTGGCTTGAGATTCCTTTTTAATACTTTCCCACTCAAGATAGTGACAGTTCATCCCAACACTGTATTTCTTAAAGCTCTCTTTCCACCAAAAAGCAACCTCCCTGACCAGGGAACCCCACAAGAACTTGCCTCTGTGGGTTTACACTGATCCATTTTGCTTCCAAGGCACAGAGGATGGCAGAGAAAAATTATGTTTAAAAAGGGTTTTGAGCTCTCTCAATGCAAATTAAGTAATCAAGATGAGAAGTACAATCAATACTACGAGACGCTATCTTACTTTTCCAGTGAGTCTGAAACCACCGTGACCTTCCAGCTGGCCAGAGAGAGAAGCCATGCCAGGGACCTCTAGCATCTTACAGGCGGGAGCCACTTGGGACTGGCCTCCCAGGGGCCACAGGATAGGAAGAGCCTCCTCTTTTCCCTGCTCTCTCTCTGCTCAAGGTGGGCGGGTTGAAGAAATCAGGGTCCTCAGAGCTAGAGTGGAGCCTGAGCAAAACCAAGCTTGAGCTAGGACCGTATAGTCCAGGACATCCCACTGCCCAGAGTCCCAGCAGGAGCCAGCCACGCAGACTCCCCTCCCACAGGTGTGCACCAGACAGAAGCCTGCTCTTAAAGCACTACACACCTATAAAGAGACTTAAAAACCAGTTGCTTAATGATACTTCATGCATATCGAGACCACAAACCGGCCTCACAAAATTGCTATTATGGTTGTGTAGCAATTATTATGGCTAGCATAATAAATATACCCATTTGTTTGTCCCTATCCATAACAATCCAAGTGGGAATTTATAAATGTTAAAAGTAGTAAGTAGAAAGTAATCCTCAAAGGCTATTCTTAATCTCGATCTAATTGTACAAAAATTAAACAGTACTTTTCCTAGGGCATAATTTTAAAACTGCTGTAAATAGTGGAAAATCCTGTCAAAAGAAGAAATGCTGCCAATTTATTTCATTCATCAAAGGGCTTCCCATTTAGAACCTGCCATCTACCAGCTACCATTCCCTGTTTAATTGCTTCAAAATCCCTAGGATTCAGCTGGGAACCTGTGAATACTAGCCTGATGGTAGACAAGTTTTCCACAGAATTCTCAACCTTGTGTGCCGTCTTATTTTGCTACATACCGTAATTTGAACTGTGAGCGAACTTCCCCATGTTCTATTTGAATCAGTTCGTTATAGCAAGCAATTATGCTGCTATTCTCCATAAATCTCTGAAAAGAAAGCAAAGATAATACGTAAGACATACTATCACTTCTTCAAGAGTCAAAGGAAGAAACTTCACAGTTTTTTCCTACTCCAGGTAACTCTGTTACATAAGACAAGTAGTAGGTAAGATGAGATGAAATAAAACAGTTGTCAACGTGTCTGAAATGCTTGTTTAAATGTATGAGAAACAACAGAGCAGGTAACACTGCACAGTTAACTCCCTTTCATAACAAAGGGGGAAAACCTTCAATATGAATACTCACAGGAAAATAACCACACGAGGGCACAGAATGCCTCTCCAACCTCGTTAAGTACTAAAATGCCTTCACTTTCTATTGCGCTAATAAGTCTTCTAAAACCCAACACAGGATGTGTTCCATGTGTGCTGCTCTATGAATGATCTCTTTCAAGGCGAGAGGCCCTTCCTTGCTTCCTTCCTCATCTTTTGAAAGTCTGAGGTACTCTCCTCCCTCCTGTCTTGCGCGCGCGCGCCCACCCACACACACACACACACACACACACACACACACACACAGACACTTCCACGCATCTAGCATGGATGGCTTCTCCTTGGAGACACCTGCAAAACCCCCTGACTTTCCCTGTGCCTCTGGCCCCCACTGTTCCAGGTGGAAGCTGGGAAGGACTAAGGAAAAAGGAGAAGCCGTGAGCACACACAGAAACACTTGCTCTTCAATTTACAGAACAAAGTTAAGCATGGTTCAGTTCAGGCTGAGCTCCTGGATGGGTGAAGAGTATCTGTGAGCCTATGACAGAGCTCCGAGCATGGCTGGCTGGTGTTTCATAAGATATGGAAAACCATCTGTGATACGATAAGTTTTGGAAATGTTGGAAGAAACAGAGTTAGACAGGTTTTATTTTTTTAAGACAAACTTTTTTTTAAGACAGTAAACTTTTGTTGTTTAATTATCAAAGTAATAGACATTAATTTTAAAGTATATAAAATACAGAAAAATGTATAGAAAAAACCCCCAAATCGCTGATAATGTCAAAAGCTAGAGATATCATTAATTTTGGTTTATTTCCCTTAGGCTTTTATTATGCCTGTGTGATATATACATACACATATGTATATATTGCATATATATAATCATGCTACATGTTCAATTTCATATCTAAGTAATGATTTATTATACTATTTTATCTTTCCACCAGGGAAATACAGTAGTACACTACCTCAAGTAGTGAAGTACCATAGTACACTACCTCCAGGAGTGAAGTACAGTAGGACAGTACCTCCAGGAGT
>NC_060273.1:129563965-129674493 GCF_021613505.1 Equus quagga
GTACAGTAGGACAGTACCTCCAGGAGTGAAGTACAGTAGGACACTACTCTCATCCATGAAGAACAGTAGGATACTGCTTCCAGGAGTGAAGTATAGTAGAACACTACTCCCATCCGTGAAGCACAGTAGGACACTACTTCCATCAGTGAAGTACACTAGTACACTACTTCTAGTAGTGAAGAACAGCTTTCTGTAGGTGCTGGCGCACTTTTTTTGCACATAATTGGCACTTAATAAGTATTCTATAGACTAAAAGTAATAGAATATTCCACTACTTTATCTTTTGGGGATTTTCTGGACTGTAGTTACCCCACACCTCTGAAATAATTTGATGAATCAAGGGCCATGGTCTTCAAACTTCAATACACTGAGAATCCCCTGGGCATTCAGTTCAAAGTGCAGATTTCTGGCCCTGCTCCAGATATTTTGGTAGGTTTCTTTAGCACAGCACTTCCCAGGGCATTCGCTATGCTCACGTGCAACACTGCTATTGTACACTGTGGATTTCAGGGGTGAAGGAGGAGGAACAGAGTCTTTACTGATTTCTCAAACTTACTTGACCACAAAAGCCTTTTTTCATGGAACACCTATTACAATCTCTTGGAGCACTAGTGTTCCATGGAGCAGTTTGGGAAAGACTACTTAGGTGGACCCAACGTGGAGTCTGAAGTAAAACATCAAGCATCTGCATCTCGATTTTGTTCTGAGTATGGGCGTTGGCGAGCTATTTAGTAATCTTGAGCCCTTTTCCTCCTCTGCAAAAATGGAGAAAATGTCCAGTCTCTCATGTGTGGATGAGGGTTGAGTAAATCACCCAGAATGGAGCCGGACAAATAACACATCTTAGCTCTCCACTTCCTCCTCCATAGGAAGCCTCTCAGAGAGGAGCCGCATCCAATGTCAGATCCCAGGCACGCCTAGCACATTGCGCTGCACGTAGGAAGTGCTCCGTGAATACTTGCAAATCAAATAAGCATCATTTCAAATAGAAAAAGGTGCACACAAAGGCTGACATGAAAACAGCTGCAATCGCCCTTTGCTATGATGCTGGTTCTCAAAAGGCTCAGAGGGAATTGAGCATCATGCAGTCGGCCACTCACGCACAGCTCCAGAGGCTCCAAGGGGAGTTGTTGTGGAATATTTGATGGCACAATTTGTTCCTGGATCGCCACTCAGGGGCCCATAGACTGAAGCACTGGCCAATTAGCTAGCAACACAGGGCTGAGTTTCAGCAGATGATTTAATACAATCAAAACAACTCAGAGACGGGGAACAACCTCACGGAAGGCAAGAATAGCTGGCAGATTTGGAAGGGTGTTTGGGTAGAGAGTTGCCAAAGAGAAGATTTTGCCCAAAAAAGGAGCCCAGCCACCTGGAGAGCAGCCTCAGCTCATCTTGTGCCACAGTAACCCAGGAGGGAATGTCTTTGTAGGTGCAGCGTGCTTCCCTCAGAAAGAGCCGGAACTAGCTGGGGGCACCCTGACCCAGCTGGCAAAGGCCTGGATCAGACCCAGCACTGAAGCACACCAGGTGGTCCCTGTCATGTACTGTTTCTCATGCTCCCACCGAGGGTTTTGCTCACTGCAGCTGACTGCAAAAGCAGCACCATGTCCAGAGAGAGGGAAATGAACCCTCTAGAGTAGCATGGACAGGTTACTAAGGACGTAAAAAGAAAACAATGGAACTTGCCCTCCTAAGTTTACTTAATACCATTTGCACCCAAAGAAGCCCACTTGTTTCTCCCAAGCTTCTCTGTGGGACAAGACACTATTGCTCCAAGCGACAATCTCTACCCCAGTCAGAGGCAGGATCACTGAACTAAAAGCTGATCCCAAAGGACGCTCAACAGCACCTACGTGGCTTCTCATCGACAACCTCCAGTGTGTCACTGCTGTTCCCCAGGAATGAGTCCTCAGGTAACAAGGAGAACTTCCCACTCCGAGAGGCCCTACCACAGAGGTGAAGGACAAAACAGGCTGGGGTGCAGTGGGTGGTCAACATGAGACACAAGATCTATGAAGCCTGCGAAGAATGGTAGGCTATTTCTCAGAAAATCAGTAAACAAAGAAAGGAAGTCTCAGCCATATGGCTTCTTTGACAATTTTTCCTTTTGCAGGTCCCCATCCCCAAACTCAGAAGCATTGTCTCCTGCATTCTCATAAGATACAGCAGAGAAGAACAACGTTCAGAACCAAATGCCAGCCTTTGAGAGATGCGATGACAGACAAGAGGAAAGGGCTCAGGGAGCTAGGGATATTGCTAACTAGAAACATTCACTGCCTTTACACATACGAACCACTCTGCTACTGTGAATATTTCATACAGCACTGCCACTTCCACGCTGGAGCAGACCAAAGCACAGGACAACGGCTTCACACAGGCCAATTCTGCTTCTCTGTGCTCTACAACGCACCCAAAAGAATTTTCATAATTCACAAGGCACGGGCAGTATCCTAGTTTGAAGCAAAACGATGCATCACACCATCTATTCGACATTCAGATTATTCCTGTCAAAAGACCTTGAGATACCAGCTAAGCCTAGTTCTTCAGTTTGTCGGTAAGTCTCCTTGGAGTAGTCAGTCTTAATCTTCAAGTTGAACATCAGTGTTATTCACATAGTTGTCACTCGAAGAACTTTTCTTGGCTGACATATATGGTTTAAACCAGGAGTCACAGGATGGTGTGGCCGTCACAAGCCTGTTCCAGGGTACAAGCTCCTGCTAGGCCCTGTGAATACTGAATCCTGTGCCGTGCAGATTTGGTGAACTTACCTACATATAATCTCTCTCTCTCTCACACACACACACACCGAATCTAACTGACTGGACTGAGTTAAGCAAGATTCCTTTGGAACTACAGAATCTTGACCTGATATAATAAGATGTGTCTTTATGTCATTACCTATGTGTAGCTAAGATACATGAAGTTATGAGAGAAAAAGGAAACAAGCTTGACCAGCAATTACTCATTACTACCCCCTGAGAACAGTTACTCCCGCGCCCTCACAGTCCCGGGGTTCACTTCCCTGAACAGTGCCCCGTGGGTGTCTGGCATTGCTGGTTCAGGTGAGTCAAGGGGTAGGTGCCCGCCCGAGAGAGGGGCCATTTATCCGGTGCGTACCCTGTTGAAGCCTGCACGCAGAAGAGGGAGGACTGAGGTCTCTTCATGGTCGCCCGATCTGCAGCAAAGCAGAAAATGTGGTCACTCAGCAGATACAAACCAGGATTCCTCACACTGGAACACGGAGAAAGAGCAATGAGGCAAGCGCAGTGTTGGCTCTGAGAGTGGCTCCCTGACCAGCAGGTGCCCACAGGTACGCCTGCCTTCAAGGACCAGACTCCCACATCTGCCTTCCAGATGCAAGAAGGACAACAACAGTAGAGAAAACTCCAGCAGTGTGCCTGAAAGCCTCACCCCACGGACATATGAGTGGCCCTCTCCAACTCTGTGCTGCCTTGGGCATTGGAGCAAATGTAATAGACAGTCCCATAAAGGGACCAGGTGGGTGCAATGCTCTTCCCAGAGACCACTACCCTCTTTGCTGTCCCCAAACCTTCTGGAAGCATGTCTCCCACCCTGAGACGTAGCTGGATCCGAATCCCCATGTGGGAAAGACAACTGGCATAGCATCCCATGGCCAAATGGGAAAGAAGTGTCATCAGGGAGGCAAAGTCAGAGGGGAGGAAGAGAAAAAAACTGATGATTGCCACTCATTTCACAGGCAAGTTTCCTATCCTGAGCCTCCAGGTGAGTCTAGAACTTTAGCTCGAGTGGGAGGTCTGCTCATCATGAAGACAGGCTATAGCTGCACTGCCAGTGTTAGAGGGAGAATGGTGTCCCTGACACAGCCAGCAAGCAGGATGGATGCAGACCTTGGAAAACAGAGAAGAAAACTGGGAATAAAGGGGATGGGTGGAGGAGCAGGTAGAGAATAGGAAGAGAAAGCCCAGGGCTTACGTGTGGCATTACCTGTAGCTGATCCCTACCCTATGGGGACCAGCTGTCTTGCCCACTCCCCTTTTCTCCTCAGACACTCAAGATTCTACCTTCTCTGAAGGATAAATCAGGAGGGGCACAGAAGGTTCCATAGGTGTTAATAATGTCCTATTTCATAAGCCAGGTGGCACAAACTCAGTATTCATTTTACTATTACTCTCTCTATATATGAAATATTTTATTGAAAAAAAGGTGAAAAATAACAAATAAGCCATAGCAAACCACTACTTGTCAAGGACTAGTAAACATAGTTTGCTGTAAACTAGTTTTGTTATTTGAGTAGGAAAAAAAGAGTGTTTTGTTTTTGAGTCCATGGAATAAGCCAGGCTTGGGGGAAATACTGTGTGGCCTGGTACACTTCTGGTGTCTATGTCCAAGACTCTAAGAGCCTGTGAAGATCTCATGGTCCCCAGAAGATAAAGTATAAGAGAGCTGAAGAACACTGATTGCCCATCTTGGTCCCCCTGACTCATTCCCCTCGAGATCCCATCTCCCACCAGGATGGCCACGGTGGTATCAAAGTGAAGGGACACAGCTCCCAACAAGACACTCAAGTAGTAACAGGTAAGGAGGAGTCCTTGGTTAGGGCAAGACTTGAAGCCAGCATTTCCCACTGTACCAGTATGACTTTGCAATGCAGTAGTTCAAATCTCCCCTGGGCCAGGCTTGCCTGGAGGAGACCCAAACTGTCTGAGTGGCTAGTTTGTCAGCTCCTTCATTGCAGAATCTGTGCCAGTCACCACAATGGGACAAAGTCTAGTAGGTCTTAGGCCCCAGTTAAGGTCTTATTCTCTCCAAAGCCAATGACAGCCATTAAGTGCCTACCACACATTTTGATACTTGCAAAGATTCCAACCACTGTAGCTTATACAAACAACTTTTTTCCTTCCAGGTGTTTCATCCTAAGTGCTGGTCATTTCAGACAATAAACCTGGCATAGGAGTTTCTCATCCCACAGCCTTGTACCTATAGCTCAAGCTCTCTGTTTTGCCTTCCAACACGGGAACACATCCTACTGTCCCACTTGTAGCCTCGTAACAGTCCCAACATAAAGGGCACAATCCTTTTCTTATAGTAGATTTAGTGTCTTTGTTTTCATGCTACAATTTGTTTCTTCTTAAATGAAAAAAAGAAAAACAAGCATTCTCCCATCTCTGTTCTTCAAAGAAAAAAGGTAAGCCAGAACAATGCTCCCTCCAGACCTCCTCCTCAGATTTTCTATTAATTTCTAGCATATCATGAGTAACCATTTTTTCTGATGTGAGTACATGCTAACAGCAATTAGATATGATAGAGAGAAAAACCTAAGTATTTCCAGAAACTTGCAAAACAAAGAAAGCCCCCAAAGCAAGATCTACGGTTGGTGTTGTAGGCGCAATGACATGCCCACGGCTTTGCAAGCTCAAAGACTGGATTACAGCAGACAAACATTTCAGAATGAACAGTTCTGCTTCCAGCTGGGGATGGGAGGTCAGCTTACGCTTGTGAAACCACCGCAAGGATCACCGTGTGCTCGGAGGGGTTGGTGGCCCGGATCGACCTGCAATGAGAAGGCTCCAAGTCAAACCAGGTGATCTGGGCATTGTTACCTTAAACGAACATGAAACTTCTTCCCATTGAAAAGGGCACAAAATCAAATCCTCCTCTAAAGAAAAAGTCTGAAAACACATGGAAGACAACAAAGAGAGATGTCCTTGTGGATTAGGACAATCTCTTCATTTTACTTAAAAAAAAAAAAAAAGAAAATTAACTCCCAGGCAGTTATCCAACAGGTCAGACCTGCCAATTTTCCACTTCAAAAACTGGCAAATTCCACATAAATTCCATGTTTTCTTATTGAAATTCTACTCTGCAAAAAAAAACTGGCAGTCCTACAATTCTCTAGTTATCAGTTTGTACTTGGGGAGCTAATTGGGTTGGACTTTTTCTTTTAACGTAGTAGACAGTTCAGAAAGTTGACCTGATAATAAAAATTAAAGCACTCGCTGGCAGCTGGATATAGGAATGCAGGTTAAAGCCTATTAAAAATGGTGCAAGGAGCCATCCACAATCTTCCCATTGTACTGTTGTTTGTGCTCAAATATACTTTCAACAACTGGGTCACTGACAAGGCTGAGAAATGTTGCAATATAGCAACTGTCAGTGTAATGATATTTGCTGTACTTATGATCATCTGTATATAGTTAGTTTATTCCCTAGGAATTTAACAGGATTAAAATATATAAGGATGGAGAATCTTTTCTTTTTTCTTCTTCTCCCCAAAGCCCCAGTACTTAGTTGTATATTCTAGCTGTAAGGACCTCCTAGTTTTGCTATGTGGGATACTGCCCCAGCATGGCTTGATGAGAGGTGCCAGGTCCACGTCCAGGATCCGAACCAGCAAAACCCTGGGCCACTGAAGTGGAACGCAGGAACTTAGCCACTCGGCCACGGGGCCGGCTCCAGGATGCAGAATCTTGAGGTCTGTGAGTCTTCCTAGAAAATGTGCTATGTATGCAGCTCAGATTCTGCCTTCTCCTGGTCGGGGGTGGTGAACTGGATGAACTTTTAATAAAGGGCCTCATACTTGAATGAGCACAAGTGAGCATGCTCGTTTTGACCCATCTCCTTGGTCTGGGCTCTGCTTTTGTGAGATGCCTGGGAAGGGGACCATCATCTCTGAGAACAGAAGGGTCAAGGCTGCTCCTGAGTGATTTGTGAAAACAACACGTGTTTGTTTATCTTTCTAGCTATTGGCATTTCTCCTCCTCTCCATTTTAACGTGTCTGCTCTCCTCCAGGGACAGCCAGCTCATACTGCTTCATCCTCTTCAACTCCAACATTTCCTGACCTTTCTCAGAAAATATACCCTTCCTCCTTTCCTATTCCTTGAGACTTCACTCTATGTGGGCGGAAGGCTCAAGAAAATGACCAGCTGCTATCTTCCTGGGAAGTGAAGGTTCCCCTTGTGGACAAACGGTATTTGAATGAGCTCCTCTGGAGAGAATGCCTTAACTCACTCACTTTGGGCAGGAAGGATGAGTCAATACCCCTCCAATGCCAGCATGGACTACTTCCCATTCAGGTGCCCTGCAGAACAGGCCCTGCAAAGGTGAAGCTATACTTATTTTCTACTAAGGAGCCTACTGAATTCTCAGCAGAAATACGAGTTAGTACCTGATGAAAAGAATGCACAGTTTCAGAGGCATGCTCTAATCTCTAAGGAGACACTAAGCACTTTTCACATTCACCCCATGGGGTGTCACGGGTACACTGCTGGGCTACATTCCAAGGGGCGGGCTCATTCACTGTTAGGAACATCACTGGGCTGGAGCACACGCTCACATGGCTTCTTTTGGGCTGGGCTTCCATCTTTTGGGTTGCTTCCCCCTGCTTACCTCTTTGCTCTCATCCCTCTAAAGGAACTGGTGTGGTTAGAGGGACCTGGACCTCTTCCTGGTTGAGTGGACTAAAGGGGATCCAGGCGTAGGTGGGGCAGGGGTCCAGGGAAGCATGTTAAGCTAAGGTCCAGTCTAGCTCAAAACCAGGGATCTTGTGCAAAACCAGGGAAGAACGCACATCTGCCAGTGTGTCCCCCACTCATCTTCAGGAACATGTGCTAGCTGCCAAGCACTCAGGAACCTGGCCGGCTTCGGCATGACCAGGAACAGTCAGTAAACGCTCCACCAGATATTCAACCCGGCTTCTCAATAGCACAGATCCCGCCACTGTTTTTCTGTGCAGCTGAGACTAAAGTACATTTATGAGGAGACAAAACTACATTTCTTTATATTCAAGGAAGACTATAAAGTTTACCTGCCAAATTGGGCCTTTGCCTGAATCAAAAGAATTCTTCCTATTAATTCTTTTTTTTACACCAGAAGCTCATCTTAAATTAGTCTATGTACGCACAAAGGACTATAGTATTTCAACCACAAAATCATTTAGGAAAGTCGAAACCAAGAAAAAGTAGACATTCTTAATTGAAAAGGATCCAATTCTACCCTGAAGATCATTTAAAAAGAAAATATACTTCTTAATAGTAAAAATATCATCCAAATATTTTGATACACTTATTAATATATATAACTAAATAGGTAAATTTGAGACCAGTAAGACATTTTAAAATAGGTTTCTTGGGGCTGGCCCGCTGGCATAGTGGTTGAGTTTGTGCACTTTGCTTTGGCAGCCCGAGGTTCGCAGGTTTGCATCCCAGGAACGGACCTGCACACTGTTCATCAAGCCATGCTGTGGCAGCGTCCCACATACAGAGTGGAGGAGGATTGGTATGGATGTTAGCTCAGGGCTAATCTTCCTCAAGCAAAAAGAGGAGGACTGGCAACAGATGTTAGCTCAGAGCCAATCTTCCCCACCAAAAAAAAAAAAAAAAAAAAGGTTCCTTAAGAAAAAATTCTTCTTTGGGAAACTGAAAATGGCCAAAATGGCCAAAGAATACCAATGAAATACCTATGACAAGAAACTTCTCTTAATCCACTAATTTCTTGTCAGGGTACCAAAGTTTCTAAGAAGCGATTTCTCTACCTTTCATTTCACTTACTAATATTCCAGAAAATTCAGCTCCATATGTAATTTGAGTCTGTCCTGGTCTAGCATTTAATTAGTGCCCTCTTCCCGTCTAGCTTCAAAGCCTTCCACTTCTGCTAAATGGATCAGCTCATCCAGAGCTAACTGATGACTGCATTTATTTATGAACAGGCTGCACTGCCTCCCCAGAGCACAAGCATTTCTGTAAACAAGCGGTCGGGGGGGGGGGGGGGGGCTGGATCCCAGAAGATTTTCTACTCTGCAAAGTGGCTGCCTTCACTCCCCGACTGCTTTGGATCCACCCATCTGTGTCAGGCAGGGAAAAATTTGTATTTCACACATTTCTGATGTTCATTTTGAGACAGAATAATTAGGTTTAAAATAGCTCGTTTAAATCCAAACCATATCTGTGCAACAAGAACTGTGTGAATTTTAATGTTTTTTGTGAAATATGAGCAATACTCAGGGGGAAGTTTTCAGTGAGCCCAGCTCACACCTCTAAATGCATCGGGACTCAAATGTGGGAAAATAGAAAAGGCAAGATAAAACGAGAGGAGGAGCTGGAGCTGCCATCACAGATGTCTGTCTGTGCTGCTCAGAAACATCGACACGGATCTTAAGGCATATCTGGGATGGAATGAAAGTCATCCATAAATGAAGTTCATTCTAAGCTACGTGGACATTTATTACGTATGTTACATTAAGGAAGGTACCTGCACACCGCTTCTGCATCAAAGTTTCGAGTTTGTCTATGATCGATGACAATAATCTCATGATGTTTATCCAGAAAACACTCAAGGGCTGACTCCGGGGTCCGAGCGATGTTGCACCGATAACCAGCTCTGTCACAGGCCCACCAGAAGCCGTCACTCTGACTATCCTCCTTCGCAAAGATCAGCAAAACCTGGAACACACAGAAAAGAGCATCTTGAGACATCATCCTCAGAGACCGTATTAAAAACAGGCCTATGGTATATCGGTGACAAATGCAGCCTCCACAGGGAAGCTACCTGGGCTCAAACCCCAGCTCCTCCAGCTGGTTCCAGTGGGTCTTTGAACAAGGCCGATGGTTTCTCTGCTGGCAGATGTGACAAGAGCAGTGCCCCATAAGCCAGCTGTGAGACTTGACGGAGTGAGCACAGAATACATGCTCCATCACCCTGGTGGTGGCTGCCATTCATTTTTAGTTTCCTAGTTGGCTTTGTTTTTAAATGGATTAAGCAGTAACAATATTAACAGAATAATCAGCACAGGTTAGACTCCAGTCCACGTCCACACTCACTGGGTTCCAGGGCAGGTGGGGTCTGCCTCACAGGCCTTGGGAGGTGACTTCTCTGACCTGAGCACTAAAACCCCTATAAAGACACAGGAAGGGGGAGGAACTCAGAACAGTGTCAGAGACCAATTCTAACATCCAACCCTTGCTGGTCTGTGGAAAGAATGATCATGAAATGTGAAGTTGATGGAGCTAAACTGAGGAAAATTTGCTGGTTTTCCTCATTGAAAAGTGCAGCCCCACCCACAGGAAAGAGGGCAGCAGCACTCACGCCCTGTTCTCCTCATCAGCCCCGGGGCCCCGGGACTCAGATTCCCGGGCTGCCAGAAAGCCAGAGACGGCCTCACCACCTGAATTTACTTGTTCATGGTCTCGTCCCACCAGAACCAAGCAAGGGGAGCAAGACCCACCTGCTCCCTGCTGTACCCGTGCCTGGTACTGGCCCGACACGCAGTAGCTGCTCAGGAAATACTTGGTGAGTGAGAGCATAACTCATTGTAGGGCTTTCTAGAAAATGCTGGAGGGTTGTGCTGTTAATAGGAGTAAGACTACCTCGCAGCAATAGGTCCAAGGAGAAAATATCTCATCTCCAGATACTGATAAGGCATTTAACATTCTTCAGCATCCACTTCTGGTTGAAACAATCAGGAACAGAAGGGTAGTTTCTCAACACAAAGAGCCTCTAAGCCCATAGCCAGAATCGTTCTTCATGATGAGACAGTAAATGTGCTTCCTTTAAAATCAGGAACAAGACAAAGTGTCTAACACTGACCCTTACATTTTAAAGAGGTTTTATTAATTGAAAATTGGAAACGTAAAGAAAAGTAGAAACAATAGCATAGTGAACCTCATGAACCCATCCCCCGGCTTCAGCAATAACCAGCTCCTGGCCAGTCTGGTTTCATCTCCATCCCTACCCACCTTCCTGACTCTTGAATTAGTCTGTGGCAAATCCCAGACATCATATCATTTCAACCATACACATCTGTTAAAGATAAGGACTCTTTTCTAAAAAAACAAAACCATGATACCATTTTATACCTAAATCTCCCCAATAATTCCTTTACATCGTTAAATATCTGAATGCATTGTATCATGTTTTACACTATTTGAATCATTTCCTGTTTTCTCAAATGTCATGTTTCCAGAAGACAAATAATATATTTTTCAAAG
This sequence comes from Equus quagga, assembly GCF_021613505.1. Classification (NCBI taxonomy): domain Eukaryota; kingdom Metazoa; phylum Chordata; class Mammalia; order Perissodactyla; family Equidae; genus Equus; species Equus quagga. The sequence goes on from NC_060273.1 coordinate 129,574,935, forward strand.
AGAAATAATGTATTTTTCAGCATGATTTTGACATTTTCTCCTTAGCATGTGGCTTGTAAACCCATACGCTAATAACGCATGAGGCAGCCACACTTAATTAAGGGCTCCCTCTGGGCAAGGGTCTGCCACTCAGTACAGGGTGTTGCTCAAAATCGTCAGCCACAGAATTACTTCTAGGAAGAAAGGGGAGGTGGCTCTTCCACAAAAAGTGAAGGGCATGGCCTTGTGGAGTTTGCTGGTGAAAAGAAAGCCTTCAAAAGAACTATTAACAAGGGAGCTACAAAGAAAAAATCAGGCAGAATAAATGGGTTTGTGCAAAAAGCTAACAGCCCTTTACTTGGTGCAGCTGTGGCATTAACATGAGAAACTCAATATACAGGGGCTAAAGTCAGAAGAGGCGACGGAACTTCTGGTCTCTCATCCGTCTGGCTGAATTATGGACTGTCCATCAAGAATCTCACTTCACATTTCCTTGATCCCGTTATGCCTAAATATTTGACTACAACAATCAGAACACAACTACATTCTCATGTCAGACATTGCTACAGATATTAATCTCACACGCCCGATGTGTCCCTAAAAGACTGCCTTTTGGTGTTCCGCTTTTGGAAAAATAATAAATGTCATTATTCAACAAATATTTCCTAGGCCTCTATGTGCCAGACGCTGTTGGTAAGTGCTTAGAGTCCACTGATGAACAAAATAAAGGCCCCTTGCACTGTAGCGGTAAAAGGACAAACAAGAAACACTAGGCACAACAAATAGGCAAATGATACGGGATGCTAAAGTGACAAGTGCTATGCAAAACAGCAGGGCAGGGTAAGGGGGATCAGGAGTTGGTGCTGGCAGCAGCGCTAAGTAGGGCAGTTAGGGTGGGCCACGCTGAGAAATTGACACATGAGGAAAGAGTAAAGTAAGCCCAGTTGACATCTGAAGGAAGGGTACTCCAGGCAGAGAAACAGTTCCATTGGCCCTGCAGTGGGATGCATGCCTGACGTGTGCAGGGAACTTCAAGAAGCCAGTGTGACAGAGCGGAGGAAAGCGAGGGTGGGGGAAGAAGTCAGCTTCATAGCAGAGGACTGGATCATGGGAAGGCCTTGTAGGTCATCTTAAATATTTTAAAACCTGGATTTCACAGGGAAACTCACAAAACTGATTGAAAGTGGGGAGTTGTAGTAATCATGCCTTTTTTATTTTCTGACACTTTGACATCTGGGGCCTTGCTGACCCTGGAGAGACTGCTCCTCTGAGGGCTAGCTGATTCCTAGAGATAGCAAAGGACTTGCCTGGGAATGCACCTTTCATATGCAAACCATCTAGAGCCCATACGCCTACCACCTCTTTTGCTGGGCTCTCATACTCTGGACCACTATCCAAGTGCCCTGGTCACTTCAGGGCCAGGTACCAGACAACTAGGGACAATCTCTGAATCCCAGACCCCCCTGATAAGTTTCACACTAGGAAAACCTGCTTACCCTGCCTCTCTTATTCCTTCCCACTGGAATCACAATAAAGGCTCCTGTCTACGTTTTCCCTGTGCTCTCCCTGCCTCCCCCCCCAGCCCTGGTGCTTCCCTGTGTGGCCCTGCACGGCACGGTGTGCCCTGTATGGTATGCCATGACATGTCCTCTTGGGAACTGTGAGTAACACTGTCTCTTCAATGGCAATTGTCTCTTGATCTGTCTGCCTCACCACAACTGACTAAAATCTGCATTTTGAAATAGGAATATTTATACGATAAAAGCACTCACTAGAGAATTTCCTTGGGTACTGTTTAAAATTATTTCTATTTATAAAAAATTAATTCAGAAAGACTACTTTTCAATAATTCAACTCTTAAGCAAAGTAAAAAATCTATGGGAACAAAAAAATATACATTTATAGTAAACTACTGTAGTAATCACCTTTTTAGGGTGTCCACCTACCTCTGGAAAATTTTACCTTCTCTATGAAAGTGGTGGACCCTGTAACCCAGGTTGGATGCTCTGTCTCCCAGGCTGAAGCTGGGCTAAGGACATTCTGTTTCCAGGAATTTGGAATTTGAACAGAGAGAGACAGAGGCTGGGAACTGGGACCCGGGCTCATTAGTAGTAGAGATACTGAAGGAAGAACCTTGAACTCCTGCTCTGGAAGTACTCAGATGGCTTGCCGCCACCCTTTCTAAGCCATGACTTTTCTGCAAAACAATTGCACTATCTTTGTAACATATTTCTTATTCATTTATTTACTTTTTTGTATTAGGCAGCTGTTACCTGTAACCAAAGAACAAAAACAAAAAAAAAAAACTTAAGCAATACAGTCCTTCTTAACATTCGATTTATCAATATTTATAGTTTCTTTGTTAGACGTGGCTATTTGTAAATATTTATTGACCATTCACTGAGGCAAATCCCATAAAATGTGAAATATATTTTAAAAAGTCATTATTAAAGGCTAAAACTGAACTTGACTTGTAAAGAATAAAAGTAAACTGACCCTCTTACTTGCTCTAGATAATATGTGGAACATTCATTCAAAGACTATTTATTGATGACCTATCATGCAACATGTTGAGTTAAGAACTAGGAGTAAAAAGCTGACGGAGACGACCATAGTCCAGTCTCTGCCCCTAGAACCCACAAAGGAGAGAGTCGGGTAAGCAGAGAAGTACAAGAAATGCAATAATGCGTAGTGAGCACAGACAGAGCATGGACGTGGCATCCAGGACAAGAAGCTAGGCACAGGAGAATGGGCAGAAGGAAGCAGTTTTGTCATAACGATCTTACTGTCCTGTTGTAAACACAGCAAAAGAACAGAAGATAAACAGCTGACCTGAGGTGAAGTCTGGGGCAATGAGGAAATGGGTTCTTTCTGGAGCAGATTTTGGCCAACTTGGGTTCTCTCCAAGATCAGAACACAAATATAGGCAGTCCTCACTCTGCATGGTAGTACCAGACCATAAAAATGACCACGTAAAACAACCTTACAAAAGGATGGTAAAAATGACGGTTCCATGACCTTTAGAAATTTTTGTCAAAACAGTAAAAATTTTTGTTGTTTGTTACAAGTGTATAGGGAAATGAAAAAATGTAAGATATTTATTTATTACACTGCAATTTAAAACATCAGAAACACTGAGAATAAGAATGTTCTTTTTCAAAAAACCTGTAAGAGCAATTTACACAGTACTTGCCTTCTTCTAGTTGTATAAATTATGATCCAGAGTGGGCATATTTTCCATGTCTTGGCAAATTATTCTCTTAAGTTTGGATCAGCTGCCAACATTTTATTCTCTGTATGTTCAATGTCATGAAATATCCCCAGAGTTCCTTTAATTAACGTGAAGATTTTGCTGGCAGCACTTCCTGTGACATCTTCATCCTTTCCTTCACAGCCCCTTTTCTCATCTGTGTCATTGAACTTGATTCACTAACTCCCTCAGGCTGCTTATCTAGAATCTCACAGGTAGCGATGTCAACACTCCCACCATCAGCTATTTCTCCTCTAACTCCGTTTACATTCGGTATTTCACTTCCAGCATTATCATTTTCTATTTCCTTGCTGCACTTTCTTCTTTGTTGGCTAATTTCCTCTTTCAATCATCTATTTACGTGTAACGTCATGTGGCTGATCAAGGAGAGACAAGGTGGCAACACAACTACACACTTTGCTGCCTGTGCTTGAATTGAATAAAAAGCAGAGACTCTCAAAACGGTGACGTGACTGGCCACTGACCATGCCCCACATTTGTTATTTACACAACGATCTGTGGACTGAAGAATCAGCAGCAAAGTTTGGACTTTATCCAATTATTCACAGTTAAAACACTGATGTAACCGCAATCGGAAACGTGCCGTTGGGGGTGTGATGTCATTTAACTAAACCTTAAGATCTGTGCACACTGGAACTGCGCAAAGCAAGGGCGACCTGTACCTTTTCAAATGTAACTATGAAGACCTCAAACTGCCATGCAGGGCACCCCTCTACCTCCAGGGAGAACTCTACCTAAACTTTCTCGGAACCACCAAGTTTAATTTGTCTTTTAGACCAAGCTAGAATGACGAAGTAACGGCTGGCCCAGGGCAGGGCTGAGAGGATGAAGTGGACGGTCTGGCGTGAGGGGCTGCAGAGGGGCAGCACACAGACTGCAGGTGCCAGTGGCAATGACAGGAACAGGGGCCATGACTCTCAGGAGTTCTCAGAGCAGGAAGGGACTCTAGGAATGACCCATCAACTGATGAGCACAGCAACCTCCCAAAACACAGCAGCGGCAGAGCTGGGTCCTCATCTCCCGACTCCTCCCTCGGCCATCTTTCCACGGCTCCAGCTGCCTTCCTCTCGCTTTGCTGGAAATTCTTGTAACCATCCCTTTGACAAGTTTTATCAAGAAAGTGCTGAAAAATATTTTTCTGAGGACAGCCAAAAACTGTCTTTGATATCTGAGTGGGAATGAAACTATTTTCTCTGGTGAGGGCTAATTATGAAAAAGATGAAAACTAACTTTTCCTTAACTGGAAGACGACAATACGTGTTCATTATTATTTGCTCTTTCTAAAGAAGGGTGTGTCTACATATCTCCAAATGGATTGTCAATGTCTACCATTAAACATCTAGTTATCAGAATACGTGGTTTGGCTTTAAGCAAAAACCAGGTAACAAGAAGCTTCTAGAGTAGATCACACATGTAGATCATACAAGTTGTATCCACATAATACTAAACAATTAACCAGTTTGATCATGCTAAATATAGGCCAATTCAGTTGGAAAAAACTGGTTTGGGAGATTTCCCTAAATGTCTCCAGGAAAGTGATGCTAAAACATATCTTGTTGGGGATCTGTTGTTATTTAACTAAACTCTGAAATTTGTGCATATTGGAACGGTGCAAAATGAGGGCTTTGTCAAGCTGCTATAGTTTGGAGAGATGTGAAGGGCCAGGCATTGTACCGAAAGGACTCTAAATTACTACCTCATTCAGTAACCCTTTAACAACTGTTTGGAGGTGGGCATTATCCCCATTTTACAGACACGGAAACTGAGGCACGGAGTGGTTAAGAGGCTCGCCCACAGCCACAGCTAGCGAGATTTAAACTGAGATCAGCCTGACCCCAGAGCCTGTGCAATCACTATGTGAAATGACTTACTCTGTTTTTACCCTCTAAAATATTGGGCCAAAATTCTCAACAACTCTGTGTTCCACAAAAGTGGCTGAGCAAGGTAGAGAACACAATTCAGTGGGAGCAGTAAGAACAGAGAGGAGAGAGATGCTGACCACAGCAAGTTGCCGGGTCTGAATGTCTCCATGACTTGGTCGTTTCACTTATCATGTAAAGAATTCCTCCCCATGAGGCCACGTGATCTCCAATACATAAAGTCTCCAACATATAATGGCTCCACAAAAAAATCCATGTCCATACAACACGGAAGAGTAAATTTTACAGGAAGTGCTGCTTTGTTAGGAAAAAGGTTAGGCGCAGCTGCGAGGATCTGAGTCCAGTTGGAAAGCCCAGTGTGGGACAGGGGGTGGAGGGCTGCGGGGGAGCACTCTCAGCAGAAACACATCAATTCTACACTCAGGGAAGCAAATGTGCTCCAGGCATCGAGGAAGAAAAGGCCACTTGATTTTCAGATGGTTATCCTGCTGATATAAATCTACTGCCTCATAACATCTCCCCTACTTTTTATTTTCTTGGCAAGAGTGGAAAATATGACTTAACTGTGAGTCATGGCCACTCACCCAGGAGAGATGTCCTCTACGGCACCATGGCACACTCTCTCCAGCACGTCCACTCAGCGGACAATGCTCCTGCCACTCCTGCATTACATGTCCTGACATGGGAGCAAAGTCCCCCTGGTGAACTCAGAAGGCACCCTCAAAAGCAACCACATCCTGAGATATTCTTCTCAAGCAAGTTCCTTTCAAGCCCTAAGAGCTCTGGCTGATGTAGCTAATTAACATTTTCAGCACACCACTGAATAACAACAGATATTTTTCTCCAAGAAAAAATAAATACAAAAACTAAGGTACTAGGACAGTTGATTTTTCTAAGACAGTTGCAATGTCGGTAGCAGAGGCACAATAACGCTAGAGTAGATATCAATGCCCCTAAAGTCAGAAGGTTATAAACAATAAAGCCGCCGCACCAGACCTCTCTGGGTGGCCGGGGAGCACCGTGCAGTCCCTCCTCTGTCTGCAGCGCCTGGCGTGGAGGCTGGAACACACAGGAACCCACAGATCCTTACCGGACGAATCAAAGAGTCCAACTCTATGTTCGAATGAGACCCAGTAGTAAAGGTATTCTTAGTTCTAAGTTGAGCTTCTTATCTTTAAAAAAAAACCAGTCTCTTAATTATTCTGTTCCTCACTCAGAAGGACTCTTGACCACTTGCATCTGTTGTCATTTGGGTCAAACTCAAGTGGCAGGAACGAGGTGGGGTACACAGTAGCACTGGAAACATTCCACCTCTTGTGCTGGGCGGTAGGTTCACTGTGTTCATTTTACCATTATATTTCATAGCTTATGAGTACAAATTAGAACTTTTGTTATGTTTTAATATACCAAATTCAGTAAATCCAAAATTACAGACAATTGTTTTTCAGTGATGAGGGAGCGCAGCCGTTAAGAGATATTTAAATCCTGAAAATGACTATATCATGTTTGAGAGGACAGAAATACAGCATAGCAGACTTTGTTACAAAATTTCACTGCTAAGCAAGCATGTTGAAAATAACTTAAGGATAACCACTAAAAAAATAGAAGCATAACCTATAGCTTCTAAAACAAAGAAAATAAAAGGTAATTCTGAAAACTGTCAATTTGACAAAAAGCAGAAAGAAGAAAAAGTAATAAAACAGAAAATACAAAATAAGACTAATTGCATCAGTAATCACACTCAGTGTAATCAGATTGAAATTACATAACTATTAGAAGTCAGAGATTAACAGAATAGGTTTTAGAATAAGAAAGCTATGTGCTACTTACAAGGAGAATATTTAATATAAAGTTATAAAGAAAACTGAAAATGAAAAGACAGAAAAGGATATACCAGGAAAATGTTAACCAAAGAAAGCCGGGCTGGGAATATTACAAACAGATAAAACAGAATTTAAGGCAAAAGTTGAAAGATGGACACTACATAATAACAAAAAGGACCAAGACCATACAACAATCAAGAACTTAGATATACATTAACACCACAGACTCACAATATCAGCAAATATTAACAAATATTGATAATATTGACATATCTACTGCAATAGAAACTGATAGATCATACAGTCAAAATCTAAGATAAGAGATGGCTTGAAGAGCATCATTAATAAAGTTGAATTCCTTCATTTATATATAGAATCCTGTATTCAAGGAATAGAGATACATCTTTTTAAAGGCTTTTTGTGGAAAATTTCAAAGCTGGCTCCATTACTGGCCACCAAACAAGTTGCCACAAAACATCAAAGACTCAGTAGCAAAAGTATCAACGCGCTTCAGTGGATGAGGGAACGGACAGTCTTTTCAAAAAGTGGAGCTGGAACAGCTGAACATCAATATGGGCAAATAAAAACGAGCCTTGACCCCTATATCATATCATACACAAAAATGAACTTGTGACAGATTACAGATCTAAAATTAAAAGTTAAGAATAAAGTTTCTAGAAGAAAACATAAGAAGTTATCTTCACACCCTAGGAGTAGGTAAAGATTCTTAGAACACAGAAAACATTAACCACAAAAGTGATGAATTAGTCTATAACAAAATCAAAATTTTTGCTCGTCAAAAGCCAGAGTCATGAAGATGAATAGAAGAGCCATGGATTGGGAGAAAATATCCTCAAAATCTGACAAAGGACTTATAACATGAATATATAAAGATGTCCTACAATTCAACTTTTTAAAGATGACTAGAGATGGGCAGAAGACAACCAAACATTCAGAAAAGTAGAGGAATGACCAATAAGCAAATGAAAAAGTGCTCAACATTATTAATCATGGAGAAATGCAAATTTAAATCACCGTAAGATAGTACTACTCACCCACTAGATCAGCTCAAAGTAAAATACTGAAACATCAAATATCACCAAGCATTTGGAAGAACCAGAACTCTCATATTGCTCGCAGGAGTGTAAAATGATACAACCACTTTTATAAGATCTGGAAGTATCTTATAAAACCAAACACACTGTTGTTTTGGAGGTTCTAGCAGGACAATTAGGCAAAAAATAAATAAAAGGTATTCAGATTGGAAAGGAAGTAGTAATGACATGATCTTGGATATAGAAAATCCTAAGGAATCCACAAAAAACTGTAAGAGCTAATAAATGAATTCAGCAAGGTTGCAGGATGCAAGATCAATATACAGAAATAATCTGTATTTCTATATAGTAACAATGAATGACCCAAAATGAAATTAAAGAAACAACTCCATTTATTACAGCATCAAAGACAAGAAAATATTTCAGGAATAAGTTTAACTAAAAAATAAAAGACATACACTGAAATCTTATAAAACGTCATTTTAAAGTTAAAGAAAATCTAAATAAATGGAAAGACACTTTATATTAATGGTTGAAAGACAAAACTGTTAACATAGTAACACTCCCAAAATTGATCTAGAGGTTCATGGCAATCAATACCAAAATCCCAAGCTGATTCACCTTCCCCCGTAGAAATTAATAAGCTGGTCCTAAAATCCATACAAAGATGCAAGGGACCCAGACAGCCAAAACAATCTTAAAAAATAAGAAAGTAGAGGAGGGCAGCCCAGTAGCAGAGCAGTTAAGTTCACACATTCTGTTTCTGCGGCCTGGGGTTTGCCAGTTCGGATCCCAGGTGTGGACCTACACACCGCTTATCAAGCCATGCTGTGGCAGACATCCCACATATTAAGTAGAGGAAGACGGGCATGGATATTAGCTCAGGGCCAATCTTCCTCAGCAAAAAAGAGGAGGATTGGTGGCAGATGTTAGCTCAGGGCTAGTTTTCTTCAAAAAAAACATACAAACAAAAAAAGAAAGTTGGGGGACACACTTCAAAGCTACAGTTATCAAGACAGTGTGGTACTGGCATAAGACAGACATAAATCAATGGAATGGAACTGAGAATCCAGAAATAAACCCTCACAATTAGGGTCAGTTGATTTTTAACAAAGGTGCCAAGACAATTCAACAGGGAAAGAATATTCCTTTGCACAAATGCTGATGGAACAATGAGATATCTAAATGCAAAAGCATGAAGCCCTACCTCATGCCAATACATAAAAATTAACTCAACATGGATCACAGAGCTAAAAGTATAAACTCTTAGAAGAAAACAGAAAACTCATAGAGTAAATCTCTGTGACCTGAGACTAGCCAATGCATTCTTAGATGACACCAAATGATGTTGAATGAAAAATTAAAAAAAAATTTTAGAATGATGCCTACAGCACGACACCTTTCAAACAAAGCTTAAAATATTCAAAACAAGAGTAAATACTATGAATGGATGCATACATATGTAGAATAAATACACAAATATGTATCATAACTTTTCAGGAAAGGAGGTGGGCAAAGGGATAAATTAAGGGCTTTGCTGTAATCTTTTTTCTGAAAAAAACTTCTCTGAAACAAAGCACACTGCTGATATTTGATAAAAGTGAGTATGGGTATATCCATGTGCATTTATGAATATTTGAAATTTTTTACAATTTGACAAATAACATTTTTAAAAGAATGAAACATCCTTATCATGAGCATTCATTGCCAGTACAGCACAGGGCAAAAATGAAGTTAAATTAAACCAACTGGTCCAAAACTACACTAATCCCCAAAAATATTTTAGAAATTGCTTTGGGAATAAACCCTGATATCAGATCCTTTGTCATTGCCTTTATTCAAATTGGAGTACAAAGTACGTGCCCCCAGAAAGATTACTGGAATTTTCCACTTATTTGTATTCTATACAAGTAGTTGGGGCTTATGTTTATTTTAGCGAAGTTTTTTCTCTCTCTGCTCCTAAATTTGTTTTCATCAAATTTTCCCAAGCTTAAATCTCTTTTGTTTTTTTCCTTCCCCTAGATTTGTATTTCCTTTTCTAAGCAACAGTAAAACATTATTTTCTTTTCCATTTGCTCATAAATCAAACAGCACATTTTCTTGGTTGGTTTTTCACTTTCATCTACATGTGGTTTGGTTTGTTTTTACATCTTTTCTGCATCTTCACTTACCCCAAGTAGAGGACAGGCTCCCAGGTGCTAACAAGCTAGTCTTTACAAGGAGGCTCGCTTCTTCAGGCCTACCAGAATAATGTCTATGCAGATGGGATTTCAGCAATTACTTAAAAGGGTACAAACCCCTCTCACACATGTTTCTCTGCAGGGGGCACAGGAAGCTGGAGGGGCTGCAGGGAGGACACAGTGGCTGTCACTGTCAGAACAAGGTCCATTCTGCAGGTCCCAGGCCTCGTTTCCCTGGAGCCAGTTCACTCCGTGTTTTAGAGCCCAGTAGGCTGCTTGGCTCAAGTCACACGGGTCTTTTGTCAGCTTCTCTTCCCAGCCAACAACAATTATCACTTACTGAGCGCCTTCCACGGCCAGGTAGAGTTCTAGGCACTCGATGTCATTTCACTTAACTCATAATTTCCTATGAGCGAGGCATTCTCATCTCCACTTTACAGACACTGGGTGGAGAAGTCAAGCAATACATGCAAACTCACACAGCTGGTTAAAGGCAGAGCAGGATTGACACCCAGCTGTGACTCCTGGCAAAGCCCTGCCCTTCACCACACACGGCTGTGTCCCTTTCTGACTGCAGCAGGATGTGGAACAGACTAGATTTTTGGTGGAAGAATTGCTCTCCCTCACCATCCACCAGGCAATCCACTGTTAGGCTTATACGCAAGACATGGCAATGTTACAAGTCTTCAAGAAAACAATTTGAGTCCTCAAGTATGACACTAAAAGCAAGCATTTACAAACCCACACAAACATACACACTATGTATACACTATGCATGTAGGTACAGGCATCTATGTAGGGGCGAGGATGGTTATCTGCTGTGGTACCAGAAGAGCTCTCAGAGGGCGCTCACAGACCCACACGCTCTGAAACCGAAGCCCCTCCTGAGTGTCGGAGGCGTACCTGAATAGGATCTTGCGTCAGTCTCATGGGCCCAATCCGTACCTCTGCAGAAGAAACCTGCTAAAGAAAAGAGAGCATATGAGATGTGTCGAGTCAAGCCACACAAACTGACAAATCCTTCCTTACACAGGGACCTTATGCCACTTTACAGATGCTGAATAAAAGGATCCCATTTATTACTGACATGGAGACAGGTTACAAATCATCATGGACAGTACAAATCCCAGTTTTGTAAAAGAATTTACATTTCTATGCACTGACAGCATCTGGGAGGATGTACCCCCAATGCTAAGTGGTGGGATTGGGGGTTATTTTTACTTACTTACAATAAGTGTGTTTTACGCGAGAAAAAAAATTCAATAATTATTTACTGAGGACCCACTGTGTGCGGGCACCATGCGAGTCTATTATCCTGAAACTTCAAAAAAGAGTAAAAATGTCTTACAAATGTGGAAGCTAAAGCATTTCTATGGTTTCAGAGCTACTCCCATATTTAGATATTCTTATCTTCATGCTTTAATATGAAGAATAAACAGCTTCCTCTTGCCCACGTTTACCAGGAATAAGTTGCCCGTCTCAGGCTTAGCTCCTCCCCAACCGCGGAGGCTAATCTTCCCCGTGACTCCAGGAATGAGTTTAGGTGTTCACTGACCCACACAGCCCCACACCATCCAACTGACTTTGGCTGCAAGCATCGAGCAAATATTTGCCTTATTTTTAATTACTTTACTTGGATTCCTAAAAATGACTTTTCTTTAAACAATTGGACTGAAGGTCTTGGCCTCACCTCCCTCGATCCAATTTTTTCTCTAAGAGGCTGCAGTCGCTTTGCCACTACTTGGAAGCTTATCCTGCATTCAACACACCGTGTGGGGCCCCTGTCAGTGGGTGGAGCACCTTCAGCAAGCATCAGAATTCAGAGGACCAGAGACCCACAATGACTCAAGGGCCAAAGGAGGCTTTATCAGTTAAAAAACAAGAGAAGCAGGACTTTCTTTAAATTATACTTTTGAAGACTAAAAATTTCCCTTTCTCCTTTCTTCCCCTCTTCCCATGCTTAACTCCCCATATGCATGGTGTGAAATCTTCTTCAAAACGTGACCATAAGTCACTGACATCCTTCTCCTCTGTGAGGTTGATGCTCTCCCCGCACCATCTTGGCATCATTGTGTGAAGAAATGACACTAGGGGCTTTGGCCTCTCTCTAAACCAGCCAGAAGAAAACCTGAGAGCCCTCTATGACTGCTCACAAGGCTCCTGGCCCTCTGCAGTGGGTCTCAGGAGGGCAAAGTCGCTCTCTTCTTAGGGAGTCGACCTCCCGATGGTGGGTCCTTCCCACAGGCCTGTCATAACTACACCAACTCGGGGCCTCTAGTCCCTTAGCCCACAGACCAGGAACAAGTTCCTTCAGGGTCTCACTGCTGTCTTCAGGTAACAGTGACACATTCAAGTCAAGTGTGTAACTCTCTTATGTCTCTATTCTCTAAGTAAAACAATGTTCTGCGAGGTGTGTGTGCTGATATACAGCAGCCCCCAGTGTGTGTGCACAGCCGCAAGAATGACTCCGCTGGAGGAGGAAGGTCCCCCCTGTGCCACCAGGCCCCCAGGTGCCTCCATTCCAAAGGCAGTTTCTATTGTTTGAAACAAACATTGTCCTTCAAAAGCAGGACAACTGCCAGAATTTTGCTAAAAAGTGGATGATTAAGAAGAGAAACCAACTTGGTATAGTAAGATAAATCTGACTGATAATCCGGGACACCCTCTCCCTGGTTCACTGCATCCACCACACTCAGAAGCCCCCTCCAACAAGGCCACCGTTAGTGGTTTCTCCAGCAAAACTGGCTCCCAGGTCATCCAGGGGCAGAAAATAAACAAATGAAATAAACCCAAAAAAGTTTAAACGGAATAAGAAACAGTGACTTGTTTTGGAAGGCTAAGAGCCTGGGGGAAGGAGCTGTGCTAGAAGGACACAGACTGTCCAAGACATGATAATTCACTCTTCACCCACACATGCCTGTATCCTTCCTGAGTAACCACTATGAGCATGAAGTAGTTACATAGGCCATTTAAACTGCCAGGAGACGGTGTGATGACAGTGTCAGCGACCCCTAACCCCCTTCTGTCTCAAGTATTGTGACAGGCACTTTCACACGAGTGATCTCAGGGAGATAGGCAATGGCTACTGAGTGACGACATGGAGTTTTAAAAGCAACACTCAGGCTAGAAGGCATCCTTTTTCCTTCTACAGCTTTCTCCTATAGCTACAACAGTTCCCTGCCTGCATCCAGCATTCGAAGCTCTGCCTGAGCCAGCTCAGGTGGAAGGAAAGCAGAAACCAGGGGCAGAAGCACAAGGCTGGTGGACCCTCTCCAAGAGCCCTGCCTCTCACCTCCGGACCTGCTCCTCACCTATCTCCCCCCAGCCCCACTTCACGGTGCTCCCTCCCATGTCCTGGCTCTATTCCTCCACCGCCAGCTTGGGGCCTCAGTTTACCAGCTGCTGTAGTCCTGACCCACACTTTGCTTCTCGTCTCTGGGCTTGCATTTCCTTCCTGGGCTGGCCTCCCAGTCATCTGACCTTGGTTTCTGTGTCCAAGGGAGGTCAACTATCTCAACAGAACCCTGGGACGTGCCCGCTTCAGCTCTGAGGGCTGGGACGAGGCGGTGCCCCGCAGAGGAGGATCTGCAGCAGGTAGAGTCACGGAGAGCAGCAGCAGTTCGCAGAGTTCTATTTCTGACACAGGAGTCTTACTGCCTGCATTTCACCAACTTGTAAAAGAGCAACTATGAACAGAAACAGGAGACCATTTACTGATGCCTGTGTAGCAGAGCCAAGATTCTCTACTTCAAAGAGTGAACTTTGAGCAACTGCAGATGCACAGATCCTTAATTAGCATATTAGCTCCGATTCCAGGAAGCTCCCAAATTTGCCAAGGACACAGAAGCAAGAAGGGGCAGGGTCATAAGTAATATAATTCCAGCTCCCGAGAGGAGAGGAGGATGGGACAAGAGTGTGAAGAGATGCACACTTCCTAGCCACTCTGACCACAAAGCTTTCCCCAACACCCAAGGAGGAGGCATTGCTGACCGACAGCACAATATTAACTGCCCGACATTTATAGTGTGTTAAATACTTGTGCATACACATGTGTGTGCATGGTAACATACATGCATACATGCACGTAGCTGGCTCTCCAAGAGAAAAAGAGTCCTATTTCGTAGCATTTGTTGACTATATGGTATAAATACTTTCACCACAGCTGATCTCAAGCTAGCAACACAGGTCCCTGAATGCACAGTTGGGGACGTATTTTCTCGTTCAGAGAGGGTCTCTGAGTGGCAAAGTCCTTCAGTCTTTGTCGATCTGCAAATGTCTATCACTCGCTCTCGTTTGAAGGTTGAGCAGGATATAGAATTCTGGTTGACAGACATTTCCCGCAGACTGTGAAGTTGAAGGAAAGGAGATAATACTCCTGGTTTGGGAGGTGGGGAGATGAGGAAGGCTTCATGAAGACTTCACAGGTCACGAAGAAAAAGAAGACAAGGAGCCTGGGTTAGGGAGGAGATTCCAGGCACATAGGAAAACAAGCAAAGGCATGGAGGCGAGAAGGCAAAGGTGCTCATGGTGGGGAGAGCAAGAGTCTAGAGAAGCTGGATCAGAGAGTGAGCGACGGCGAGGACTGGGAGGGGAGTAGACAGGAGCTCCCTTTTTATTCTGTAGGCACCAAACACACTGCAGGTTTTTGAGCAGAGGATTTACAGGATCAGATTTATGATGGGAAAATCAAACATTTGGTCTGCCTATGTTCAGGATAGACAAGAACAGAGATTTAGCAAAAACGAACAAAGATGCTGCTATGAGTAGGAACTACAGCCGTGAAAGCAAGTGGGCAAATATATCACGATGATCAAGAAAAAATTAGCAAACCCCCACACAGCCTGGCCTCATTTTAATGGAGAGGGAACTCCGAGATGAAGGCCAGCTGGTGCAGGGTAGGCAGAGGAAAGAGACAAAAGTTAAGGTCGGTAAGGCTGGCAGTTCACCTGTCACCGCACCACATTCTCAGGTGGAGACGCCACAGCTCTTGGTCGTCTCACCTTTGGGAATTTTGTTAAATAACCTGGAATCGAGTTTTAGAGCTTCCCTGAAACAAGAAGGAAGTGAGAATTCAGGAAGGCAAGTGTTGACCTGGGAAGGCCTTGCAACCCCATCCGCTCGGCACACTGACGCACCCTCCAGGCCCACTCCCACGCCCCCGCTCCCTGAAGGCTGGCAGCACCACGGTGGAACTCACGACTCACTCCCCTCAGCACTCCTCCTGGACTTCACAGCATCCACTTTATTACTCACTTAAATATCTTTCTTCTTGGCAAGACTGCAGGTTTCTTGAGGACACAGTCTCTGTCTTTTTCACAGTTTTATCCCCAGCATCTAGAAGGTGCTCAGTGAGTGCTTTGTGCAATTGAACTAAACTGCCCATACACAGACAGGGCTTCCATAACCTCCACCTTCCAAAAACAAGCTCAGAGCCTGAATCTTTCCCACCTCAACAACTTCTCTTTGGAAATCCTTCCTCCCCACCATCTACAGCACTGAGTGTTCACACACGTGTGTACACACAGGCGTATACACGTGCACTAGGGCAAACCCAACTTCACTTCTTGAGCGGGGCTCCGTGGTAAAGGTCATTTTTCACTCACAAAAGGGACCAGCTGTGGGCTCATGAATAGGCATTTTCAAATATCCTTAGCCAACTCTGCCTGCTGCCCTGTTAGCTCTGATTTTGAAACGGTATTTCAATTTCTCAAGGCATCCCCTGTCCACCCTCTACTCCGGGCCAGACTTCTGTCTTTATTCCTCTGAGCTCTGGGTAAGCACGGTCTTTGCCTTTTGCCTTCTAATGGGCCCATCCTGCCCTCCGGCTTCTGGTCAGAGAGGCACCAGCATTGCAGCCTCCACAGGCCCCACCCCGAGGAGGGGCATCCCTGCTCCAGCCTGGGAACCTCCTGTTTCCGCTCCCCAGGCCCGCTGCCCCCAGCGCATCCAGAATGCTTCCCTCCTCCTCATACACCTTCTCAGCCAAGGGCCTCGGTGGCTGGCTCTGCCCTCCCCCAGCCTCCAGCCTCAACTTGCTTTGATTCTGGCCAGGGCAGCACCTCCTGGCACCCTGGACACTCTGCCACCCTGGACATTTCAGCGCCCAACAGGCGGTCCTGCTCCTCTCTCACTTTCCTGCTTCCAATTCTCTGAGGCACAAGCTCTCAGCCCGGGCTTCATATCGAAGGACCTGGGGAACACTAAAAATTTATCAATGCCTGAGTCCTCCTTTAAGCCAAGGGATGCAGAATCTCTAAGGACAGGGCCCAGGCATCAGCATTTTAAATCTCCTCGGGTGCAACAGGGTTGAGAAGCACTAGTCTATTCCTCTGAGCAGACCTATCTGCTGTCAGTGTCAGACTCTATGACACGTGCATTTGTTCAACAAGTATCAACAGAGCACTTACCTTGTGGAAGGCACCAAAACCCACCCAGACTGAGCCATCACACCGGAACCCACACACCCACAGAGTTTTTTTCCAGAAACCCCTCCAAAAACACAAGATTATCACTTAGGCAGGAGGAAATCATACTCCTTCACATGTGATGATTTATTTCCCCCAAATAGCATCCTTAAATTAGAATCAAAATAAAAGATTTCCCTTATAGTCTTTTTTTGTTACACACATACACATATGGAAGACTACTCATAGTCAGGAGATACTCACAGAGGGTGACACAGCCACTGACTTTGCGTTTTATGCTCTGCCGTTTAGAATATTACATTAATTTGGCAGCATGAGGTTTTATCACATAAATACAAACATACAAATATCTACTCATCAAAATATACAACCATAAAAGAAAAGATCAATTTGACTTTAAATTTTAAAACTTCTATTCACCAAAAACAAAATCAAAAGCAAAAACATTTTAGTAAAAGAGAAAAAAGGCAACAGCCTGAGAGCTGATACCTAAAATACAGGAAACCAACAAGTATTAGTAACCAGGGCATACAATGAAATCTTTAAAAAAATCAATAAAAAGACAACCAAAAAGAAAGTTGGGCAAAAAATTGGAAGAGAAAATTCACAGAAGAGGAAATACAAGTATGAAGAGACGCTCAATCTTCAGTAATCAGGAAAATAAAAATTTTAAATTACAATGGGATACTATGTCACATCCAGTCATTTTTTTCTATCAACAGAATGGTAGAATTAAGAAGTTGAACACTGGGGCCAGGCCAGTGACATAGTGGTTAAGTTTGCGTGCTCCACTTTGGTGGCCTGGGGTTTGCAGGTTTGGATCCTGGGCATGGATCTAGCACTGTTCATCAAGCCATGCTGTGGCAGCAACCCACATAAAGTAGAGGAAGACTGGCACAGATATTAGCTCAGGGACAATCTTCCTCAAGCAAAAAGAGGAAGACTGGCAGCAGATGTTAGCTCAGGGACAATCTTCTTCACACAAAAAAAGAAACAAAAGAGTCAAATACTATCTAGCATGGGCAAGAGGGTAGACCCCCAGGAACTCATACATTGTGTGGGTGTGTAAACTGGTTCTGCCACTTTGACAAATCTTTTGGGGATTTCTAGTAAAGATGAAGAAGTGTATATCCTACTATCTACCTCCAACGTGAGTGGATCTCCAGGGTGTAATAAGGAGGCATTTACAAGAATCTCTGGAGCAGATATATAACAAAAACTTCAAAACAGGCTACTCCTCAATCCATTAACATCCATTGCCAAAAATTAATAAATCAAGAAATATCCATACAATGGAGTATTATACAACAATGAAAAGGGGTCAACTAAAGCTATCCATTCAAAATGGATCAATTTCACAAACATCAAGTAAAAAATAAGTTTTAGAAAAATACATGCCTTAGAATACCACTTATATAAAGTTTTAAAATATTTAAAACAATACTGAATATAGTGTAGGAATATATTATAACAGTACAAAGAAATGCTTATAAATTCCCAGTTGAGGCAAGTGGTCCTGCTGGTAGAGAGGGTGATGTTTTCTAGGAAGAAAATGCCAGGGACTTCAACTATTGTTCATCATCTATTTTTTAAAGCAGGACAGAGTGAGTACATAGGTGTTTACTAAGTTATACTTTCTAGTTTGTTGTATATCTCAAATACTGCAAAATGCATTTAATTTTATTGGAAAAGTCTATTTTCTATTTTGGGGTTAATGTTAATTGAGCAGCAGCCATTATATAAATAGTCTACATAAAATGAATCCTGGAAAATTGGGCTGGGACTCACGAGATCTTGCTCAAGATAAGTAACCACCCTGTGCCACAGTAAGACAAGAGGGGACTGATGAACCCCCACTTACGTCACCGCGGGTAACGGTCACAGCAACCCCACGTCTTCACGACTGAAGAAGTGAAAGCTCCAGCAAGGTTAAGCAGCTCACTCGAAGGGCTGGAGTTGAGATTTAAGACTAGACCCGTCTCACTTGGAAGACCAAGCTCTTATTTATATATTCGCTTGTACCTCAGTTTGTTCCAGAAAGGTCTTAAGATGGTATACAAAGAGACTTCAGTTTTAAAATAATTTATGAATAAGACATGAAAGATCTGGCTGAGAAATAATGACCACAGGGAAGACGAGGCAAGTGGGGCGATCAGGATAGACGTCTGTCAGAGCCAACGCAGTCTGCAGCCAGGGCAAGAGCGAGATGCTCCCCTCCACCAGCCCCAGGCACTGGATGAGGCAGCGCTGCGTCTGACGATGCCCCCTACCCGTGCCCTCTCCCATTCCCACTGTCACTGTTGGTGACAAGGCTGTTCTTTCTGAAGTACTGCTGCCACACTCAGTGAGTCTTACTGGGAGAGCAGAGAAGAGGATGGCGTGCCCCACCGTGGCTGGAAAACACTGCCGTGAGAAGGGATGGAGGCCCCCTCTGGTTAGCGCCGAAGTGGTAGTTAAAAGATATCCAAGCAGGCATCCGAGATGCCATCGGATCCAAACACAGTCTAATGGAGAAGCCATCCCCTCCCCACAAACAACAGATGAAACAGACGTTATTCAGGCAACCTTATTCAGGCATGAGAAAAGAACTCAGCCTGAGATCAACTATGCATCAAAATGGAACAATAAAAAATAGTCTAGAACACAACCCATGCGACGGTGAGTTCCCGGAGGAGGCCAGGACGGGGAAGCCTTAGAGAGCACTAGCTTCAGGGGAAAAAACCCCGGCTGCACTTCAATATTTTGATCATGTCAAAAGGCTTCACACCACACATGCAGTGCAGAATGGAGGCATGGAGCGTCCACAACGTCACAATTTAGTCACCATGTCACCAGGCCAAGTGTGTGTAAACACAACACCACTCCCAGATTCCAAAGGTCAAACCTAGGGTCTGAGTTGGAGGACAGAGGAATTTAAAGGCAACCGCAAAATGTGACATCCCTGAACTAACTTCCTTCCTTTTATTAGGGATATTACTGATAATAGAAACTGCCAGATGACTTCAAGCGTTTAAAATTACATTGTATAACAGAGGACAAGCAAAGAACAGTAGATCTCTGATTATTCAGGAGGCAATTATCCAGATTGTGGAAAAACCCAAGCACTTCTGATGCTCTCCCATCCTGCTTTCTGCCTTCTCCATAACGCTAAATGAAGATGGGAGAAAGCGGGAGAGAGGACATTAAAAAATCAGTCAGTTTTGCTAGATGGTCAGCAGTTCTGGTAAATAGATTTGATGGGCAAGGAAACAGAAAACATCTGCTAAAAATGCGTTTTAGAGATTTCCTGTGGACTTCAATTATCCACGCTGCCTCTGCCCTCAGTTTTATCACTGATACCTAGAATTGCCTTAGAGAACCAAGAGCCAAACGTCTGCCCTGCCTGGCTCAGGAGAATCTCACACGAGGGTCCTGGTGACTCTGAAGCAACTCTGGATTTTTAGCCACGTCTGGTACCACACCAGAACTCAACTACACTCGCTTTCCTGACTCTGCTGACTCAGGGCCACTCACACTGGGGGGACTGCAACCGTCAGACCCCGAGTCCACGGATCGTGTGGACATCAGGAGTAACGAGTTAGTGACGAGCGCTGACTCCCATTTAAAAACTAATCTCATGTCAATAAATCCCATTTAAAAAAAGTAGCTCATGAGAAGTCACCCACAAAATGCAAATGCCTACTTTTTTGAGAAGGAATTGTACTTAACTTGGCAAAAACAATGATTTCCAAATGGTTATGCATAAAAATCCTATAGATGGAAACCCTAAGTGAAGCACCATACAATGAAAAGCTCACCATTTCTAAAAGCTTAGCATACATGACAGTGCCGCGGGAACCAGCAGGCTCACCTGGAAGGTCTCCCCAGGGCCCTGCCCGCCCCCGTTCACCTAACAGAGGTGCACGCGTGGCAGGCTGGTCCCCACTGCGCCTCGGCCCGCTGATTCTACAGTGACTTACATCAAAAGCCAACGTGACAACACCCACAATCTGAGTCCTTGTTTTTTTAAAATAATATCTTTTAAAATTCAGGGAAGAGGACAAGGGAGCACCATGAAGGTGGAGGTGGCCTCTTCATCTGCATGTGGCTGAGCTGAGGAAGGGCTCCCACAGCAGCACCCTCCTCCTTTCTCCCAGAAACCCAGAGAGGCAGAAAGGGTTACAGAACGAATGTGTCCACTGGTGGAGAAAAAAATGGAAAACTCTCAAGCACAGAAAAAGACTCAGTAAGTTCCAAAAGACCACTTTCCATTCAACCCAAGAACGTTTCTTCAAAAAAGAGGTTCAAACTTACAACCTGTCTTGGATCCACTCACACTTTCCTCCTCTCTCGACTGGAGAACAGGCTGAATAACACACTCTCATCTGACAGAGGAATGCAAGTGAGAGGCTCCCTTCTATTCTTGCTCTAAAGCTCTGCCCCTGGCTCATCCTGATGAGCCTCAAGCTCCCACCTTTTGTCACCCAAGGCGTTAAAATACCTTCATCAGAGAGCACAGCGCTCTGCAACCAACTCAATAATGGTGGTAAGGAACAAGCCAGAGGAACCTGCAGGGTGCTATGGGAACCCAGGCAAGACGCATTTAGCTACATCTGGGAATTCAGGTGAACTTCCAGGAAATCACACCAGAGCTCACTGATGAAGGAGCGAATGAGCCAGGTGAAGCGTGGTGGAAGGGGCATTTCAGGCCAATGGAACACCATGAGGAAAGGCAAAGAGCAGAGTTCATGCGGACAACCACAAGCAACGTGGGTCTGCGGATGGGGGTGACAGGGCTGGAGAGGGAGGAAGGAGCCAGTCACAGGTCAAGGTCTTGCCATGGTGTGAAGCTGGGGCTTACTAGGAGGACAAAGGTATAGCACTGTTGGATTAGCATTTAGCTGGATCATTCTGGTTGAAGCGTGGATAGACTAAGGGGGTCAAGACTGGAAGACCAGAGATCAGAAAGGAGCTCTTGTGATGACCTAGCCCAGTGGTTCTCAAAGTGTGGTCCCTGGACCAGCAGCATCAGCATCACCCAGGACTTATTAGAAATGGACAATCTTAAGCTCATCTGGACCTGCTGAATCAGAAGCTCTGAGGGTGGGCCCAGCAATGTGTGTACTGATGTCACCCTCCAGGTGACTGATCCTGCTAAAGTTTGAGAAGCACTGATACAGACAAGAGACAATGAGCGCCTGCACTAGGAGCAGTGGTAGAAGATAGAGAGAAGTCAATGAATTAGAAGCAGATACAGGTCATAAAATCAACTCAGACACGTGTGGGCAAGGAAGAGCAAGGCAAGGGAAGTTGATGGATTTGGGTTTGAATGACTGGGTGGGTCATTCAAAAACTGGCTGTCAGGAAAACAGGAGGTCAAAGAGGCTTATGGGGGATGATGAGTAAAGTGCTAGACATGCAGATCCTCTGGGCCACCCAACCTGCCAGGCTGTGGGATACGTGAGTAGGCAGCTCAGGGACAGCGACATCAGCACAGAGGAGAGGCAGTGAAAACCATGCCATCACTCAGAGCAGGAAAAGCTCTGGAGACACCAGCATCAGATGGCTGAGGAGAGGCAGAGAAGTCTACATAAGGGCTGGAAGAAGCATAAAGAGAAGAAAAAGGGAAGCAAGCTGATGCTCTCAGAACCTCAGTTACTTCCACAGGGCATAGCTAAGTAGGCTTTGGCCCCCTAACTTAATATTAGGGTATCTATCTACATGGGGGTCTAGTGGTTAAGATTTGGTGCTCTCACTTCCACAGCCTGGGTTTCTTTCCTAGCCAGAGAACCACATCACTCATCTGTTGGGTGTCATACTGTGGCAGGTGTGTGTTGCTGTGATGCTGAAAGCTATGCCACCTGGATTTCAAATACCAGCAGGGTCACCCATGGTGGACAGGTTTCAGCAGAGCTTCCAGACTAAGACAGACTAGAAAGAAGGACCTGGCCACCCAATCCCGAAAAAATTGACCATGAAAAACCTATGACCAGCAGCAGAGCATTGTCTGATATTGTGTGGGAAGGTTCAAGAAGATGGTGCAGAAACCATGCAGGGTTCTGCTCTGCTGTACACAAGGTCACTAGGAGTTGGAATCCACTCCACAGCACTAACAATAAATTTATTTACACAACTCACTATAATCAATAAGAGAAAATCAATACATGATCATCTCAGGAGATGCCAAGATGGCCTTTTAATAAAATTCAACATTCATTTAAAAAATTCCTTTACCCATAGTCTCCCCAGTATCCATTCCCACCTTGTCTCTTTCCAGGGATCACCGACTCCTGTTTGGGAATCTATGTGGTTCTAAAGAAAACATGAGTTTATGTGAAAATGGCTAAGCATTTAATTTCCCTGGCTCTACAGTGACGGGTTAGGGGTAGCCAAGTGACTTAGGCTGCCTCAGAGTTTTATCTCAGGATTTTGCTAGCAATGCTGAGAAAAGACTGTTTCTCTCTCTCTCTGTCTCTCTCTCTCATTTACTTCTCCCTGGTTGTCAACAGAAACATACAGCCATAACATCTTGATACCACGTGAGAAGGTCACAACACCATGGAAAGCAGAGTGGAGAAACGGAAAGAAATCAGATCTTTTGTTAACATCACCAAACCACCAGATTAAGCCTTGGCCAAAGCCGTTTCTACCTCTGGACTTTTGAGTTATGTGAGCCAATAAATTGCCTTTTATTGCTGAAGTAATAAAATTGCTTAAGCAAGACTTCATAAGCTTTTCTATGCTTAACAAGGAAAGAATCCCAATGGAAACAAATGGTTTCCTCTTGTTGATATTAGAGAGAGATCAGATAATATGTATCCTTTGGGTGGAGAATAGGCCACACAAGTTACACATATTGGTGTGTGGCTTCCCAAAAGGAGGGATATGAAACAATAACAACCCAAACAACTAGAGTTAAGACCCACACCTGGGCAGAGGAGAACTGGCATTCCAGCTGAGGGATAACAGAGCTCCTTTTCACAGCTGTCTTTGGGCCAAGAACACTTATGGAATTCCAGGAAAACCAGAGGTCTGAACACAAGCTAATGCCACCTAAGGTTTCACATGCCAGCCCCCAGTCCTGGGGTCAGAGCTTCTCCAGGTACACAGGTTATCAGGAAATTTCTCAAGAGGGGTTCATGAGAAATTCACTCCCTGAGTTCCGGCACGTTCAAACAATTTGTGTGTGGTTTTTATATTTGAAGGTCAGTTTGGCTGGATATAGAATAATTGGCTCATTCTTTCTTTTCTAGATTAAATTTAGCATGTTTATCTATTGTCTCCTGGCTTTAAGCATTGCTATCAAGGCCTGATGCCAATCTGATTTTCTTTCCCTTGAAAATGACTTGATCTTTCTGCCTGGATGCCCAAAAAGATTTCTTTTTTTCTTGATGGGCAATTATATTACCAGAATATGTATTGGTGTTATCTATTCTGGATCAATTTTCCAAGTACATAATGTACCCTTTCTGTAGGTGGGTTCCAGTCTTTTTCCAGGAAGGTTTTCTTCCATTTATTTTTTTAATATATTTTCTATTTCATTGATTCGATTTTCATTTTTTCAGACATATAGATATATAGATATTGCCTTTGACTATCTTCCATATCTATCGCTTTCTCTCAAATCTTTTATTTCCCTTTTGTGTTTTCCTTCTTTCCAACTTTTCTTTCCCTTATGGTGTTTTCTGCAGTGTTTATTCATTCTTATATACTCCCAGTTTGATCTTCATTTTTCAGATTTTTTTTGCCTTTCTTTCTTTTCTGAGTTAACTCTCTTTTTCATATGTTTCTGTTGTCTAATCATTTAATCTGTGCTTTTTTAATCTGGATTCATCCCGCTCTTTCACAACTTTTAACTATTTCCTCAATTTCTTTCAGCTCTTTTTGAAACATTAGGTTGCAGTTTCTTCTCTATTTTGTGGGCATGCTTTTCTCATGTGCCTTCATTGTCCGCCAGCCAGAAGCTGTGAAGCCCCCTCCAATTTTGGCCATTGTTCTCAAATCAACATACCAAGCCCTCCACTCCTAGTGGGACCACCCCCCATGGGGAAGAGTGCCTGAGGGCGGTGTCAGGCTTCAGTCTTCCAGCTGCTTCTTCCTGAACAGTTCCCTGTGACTGTCGGTGGTTTTGCCCTAATTGCTCATATTTTGAAGTTTTATAGACATACTCTGATAGTTTTGTAAAAGAGGCTACTTGTGGGTTGTCTGCTTCACTAACACTACGGCTCTGCCTGGTTTTAGGAGAAGATTTAAGGGGATTAAAAAATGATGTCATAAAAGCAGGATCCATGAAAGAAAAATTGGTAAGCCAGACTTTATCAAAACTAAAAACTTCAGCTTTTAAAAAGACAGTGAAAAGAATGAAAAGATAAGTCATGGATAGGAAGTCAAACACATATCTGATAAAGGGCTTGCATCCAAAATATACAAAGACATATATATATACAAAGAACCCTAAAACTCAACAATAAGAAAATAAACAACCCAATTTAAAAATGGGCAAAATACCTGGACCTCACCAAAGAAGATATACAGACGGCAAACAGCATATGCAAAGATGCTCAGCATCATCTGTTACCAGGGAATTGCAAATTAAAACAATGAGATACCACTGCATACCCATTAGAATGGCTAAAATTAAAAAAACTGACAATTCCGGGGCCAGCCCAGTGGCGCAGCAGTTAGGTTCACACGTCTGTGTCTTGGCGGCCCAGGGTTTGCCAGTTCGGATCCTGGGTGCGGACATGGAACCACTTGACAAACGCCACGCTGTAGTAGGCATCCCACGTATAAAGTTGAGGAAGATGGGCACGGATGTTAGCTCAGGGCCAGTCTTCCTCAGAAAAGAGAGGAGGAGTGGCAGTAGTTAGCTCAGGGCTAGTCTTCCTCAAGAAAAAAAAAAAAATTAGGGGGCCAGCCCCGTGGTTAAGTTCGAGCGTTCCGCTTTGGTGGCCCAGGATCTTGCCAGTTCAGATCCTGCGTGTAGACATGGCACCGCTCATCCAGCCAGGCTGAGGCGGCATCCCACATGCCACAAGTGGAAGGACCCACAACTAAAACAATATGTAACTATGTACTGGGGAGCTTTGGGGAGAAAAAGGGAAAAAAAATAAAATCTTAAAAAAAAACTGACAATGCCAATTGCTGGCGAGGATGCATAGTAACATTTGTTTAAAATAGCAAAAACAAAAACAAAAACCTTGGGAATAAATTCTTTCTTTCAAACATTTCTTCAACAAATGGTTACTAAGAACCTACTATGTTCCAGTCACTGGGGGGAAAACGCTCACTGCTATAGAAGCTAAGATGCGGCTAGGTCTAGTTTTGAACTCAGACTTCCTGACTCCAGAACCTGCACTTTCATACATGGCATTACATGCCTAGACCAAGTGTCATCAAAGAGACATGGAATGAACGGAGCGATAGGCTGCATTCTTACATGGGATGTCAGTATGAAAAAGATGTCAGGGGCCGGCCCTGTGGCGCAGTGGTTAAGTGCGCACATTCTGCTTCAGTGGCCTGGGGTTTGTGGGTTCGGATCCCGGGTGCGGACATGGCACCGCTCGACAGGCCCTGCTGTGGCAGGCGTCCCACATATAAAAAGTAGACGAAGATGGGCACAGATGTTAGCTCAGGGTCAGTGTTCCTCAGCAAAAAAAGAGAAGGATTGGCAGCAGTTAGCTCAGGGCTAATCTTCCTCAAAAAAAAAAAAAAAAAAAAGATGTCAAATCTCCACTAAATTAATCAATATATAAATTACTATAAATATCCTGGCACAACTTTTTTAACTTGTGAAATGATTCTCAAATCCATGTAGAAGAATGACTGCCCGCAACTGGTTAAAAAAATTATGAAGGAAGAATTATGAGTATTCTGCTCTACCAGACGTAACAGACTTCAAAGATACAACTACCAAATCAGCGTGGTTCTAGCAGAGAGTCAATGAAAGATAAGAGAAAGCCTAGGAACACAGGCACGAACATATATGCCCAAATATATATATATATATTTTCTGTTCCTAAGCTTTCTGTTATCTTTCACTGATCTCCCTGCTAGAACCACACTATTTTAGAAGTATAATTTTAGTAAACAAGAAAAGTGTCATTCTATATCAGTGGGGAAGAAGTGGATAATTCAATAATTTCATTAATAATATGATAATTGGTTAATGTGGAGAAAAGTTAAGTCTGATTCATGCATTATCACATATATCCAAGTTACTTCCAGACAGATTACAATTTTAAATGGGAAAAAAAAAAACCCATGAGAATATTGAAAAAAAATATAGGTGAATACTTACATCATTCAAGGGTCTGGAAGGTCTTGCTAAGAATAACGGCAAAGACATAAACACTGAAGGATGATTGTTAGATTTTTACTAATAACAGTAAATAAATAAAAAGGTATAATAAATATAAAAATACAAAACAATGTTAGTAATATATGAAAGAAAAGGAGTTGGCTTCCTTATCAGTTTTCAAAAACTCTAATAAAGACAATTATAAAAAGGCAAGCATCCCAATTTAAAATGGGTCAAGTAAAGGATAGGCAATTCACAAAACAAATGTTCAAATAGGCTGTAAAAATTATGCAACAATGCTCAGCCCCCCTGGCAATCCAAAAATGCAAATTAAAACTAGATTCCACTTTTTGTTCATCAAATTCCAAAGCTTTTACAGTGATCATCCCCAGTGCTGTTGAAGGTCTGGAGAAATCAATATTTGCCTTCCAGAAGGGAGAGGAAAATTGTCCCAGTGACTCTGGACCCCTTAAAACACACCAAATGCCTTCCTGGGCCTTGGTAACTTAAATGGTTAGAACCTTAAAATGTGTTTGAAACTCTCAACTGCTGTCCCCTTTCCTGTTTATACATCTAC
Source organism: Equus quagga (assembly GCF_021613505.1). Taxonomy (NCBI): domain Eukaryota; kingdom Metazoa; phylum Chordata; class Mammalia; order Perissodactyla; family Equidae; genus Equus; species Equus quagga. The sequence goes on from NC_060273.1 coordinate 129,602,404, forward strand.
CATGATATTTAGCTCATAATAATTTCATTGCCGTAACCAGAAACTGTCAGGGGCAGGACCCTATAGGACAGATGCTAACTCCATCTGACCAGTTACAGGACCAGTAAATGATCAGCTGTGAGAGAATGCATTCCAGCACCCAACGCCTAACTCCATGCTAAAACCAAGACTCACAGATATTTGGTGAGTGGGTGTTTAATACATCATTAAAAAGCTGAAAAAGCCCTCGGTAAATGGAAGATTACTCTGTTCCTTGGCACAAAATGCAGGCTGCTGGAGAAGTAAAGCTGCCAATGTTGCTATTTGGTAAAACGTTTTTGATAACATCAAATCTGGAATTCCTTTTCCCCATGTGTAACTAACGGGTAATAATACATGCCCCATGGAGAGGGCTGATGCCAGGACTGTATTATTCATGGATATATCTCTAATGCTTGGCACAACAGGCCATCAACTGATAAATGAGAGATATTATGATGATGATCTCTCATTTATCCTTTTCGAAAATCCTTACTGTGCCCCACAGTGGGCCAGAAACTAAATAGGTGGCTTGCATTTATTATCTAACTTAATAAGCCAGATCATCACAGCATAAGCTCTTTCTTTTGCTTGCATCAAAATGTAGTCCCAAAACATCTGACTTGCTTACATGAAAACACAAATGTCAACCTCTGGCTTAGCTAACTTTGCCTTCCCTCTCCCTGCAATGAGATACAAAATCAAGAACTGATTCACATCCTCACTTGTACGAGTACAAAGTACTCTTCCAGACAGTGACCTCATGACGAAGGATGGTTTACAAGAATTTGGGAATTGGAAGGCTCTCAAGGGGTCATATTCTTTAACTCTTTCATTTTACAGATTGCCAAACAAGGCCTAAGAGTGTATGTAGTAAGGTCAAGATCGTACACAAGTGAGACATCACAGTGGGGTAAAATTGAGGTCTCCAGGATGCCAGGCCAGTGACACTTCCACCTGCCCCATTGATTCTTCCTGGTAACCACCAAAATGCTTTCCCTTCAAAAACAGAAGCATAGCGTACCACATTTTCAGTCCTTGCAAAGAGAGGATGTTGGAAGAGATTTACTTAGGGTCAGCTTTAGTCCCAATCCCTAACTCTTGATTCTGCTTATAATTTAACATAAGAACCTATAAATATATACCACGCGCTTGAGAGAATGGCAGATAAACCACAAAAGTAAAAAGCCTTTACTAGCAATTCTGGAAGACATTATGAATTATTTTTAAATAAAGAGGCTAATCATGAGTTTAAAAATTTCCTCAAATGCCTCATTTTATCATTTTACTCTACATCTTATTTTCCAAAGCCTTTCACAGAATCTGACATAATACACCCAGTCATAAAACAAGACAGGCTAATTAAGCAGTCTCTGAAGCCACTCCACTAGAGCACAGGTCTTTCAGTGTGGACTTACCTATTAGCCAAAGACAAGATATAAGTGGCAATGTGAAAATCCAGATGAAAAAAGGAAAATGATGGAAGAGGGAAGGGAAAAGTGGGTAAGGGGTAATACTCATATATGGTGGGGAAAATCAAGGACAATTTCCTATAAACTAGAAGGATCCTCCTGGACCACTGAGATATCTTACTAAAGCTGAGATGCAGGCCTGGGTCCTTGCATAATAATAAAAATAATAAGGATCTGCAAGGTATAATGGGGGAAAACTGACTGAGGATCAAAGGCCTATGTTCTGTCCCAACTCATACATTCACAAGCTGTGTGACCCTGGACAGATCATACCACCACTCTGGGTATCAGTTTGTAAAATGAAAGAGTTAAACTCAATGCTTCCAAAACTTATCCACAGATGTACCCTAAAAACAGAATGATGATGGTTTGGGATGTAGGCTGCTTGAAGCTCCAGATTTCTCTGGTCTTGTGGCTTCCATTTGAAAATATTTCATGGCAATTCTACTTCCAGGGCTGCAGCAACTTATTTATCCTTTCTGAACCTCAGGTTTTTTAGGGAACAATCTCTTACAAGGATAACTAGACAATTTGGACAGTATTTCTTAAAAACATCTATTTGAAAGTATTAGAGAGATCACAATGCAGTGAGACATTCAGATCAACATCTGGGAGAGAAAAGGTGAGAAGCAAGAATGTGGCTTTTGGTGTCCATATCTCCTCAAGGGCATGGACAATTCTGAAAGCAGCAGATGACAAGCTGAGCAGAGCTTTCATCCATCTCATACGTACAGAACAAAAGCAGAGTTTGGGGCCCATTAGGGAGGAAGGACTTTCGTAAACACCTTAGGTTTTCAGGTGGGACTCCAATGGCATTGACCTGGAAATACACCAGCCTTCACATAGGATGAAACCCCTCTTTAAATCATCTCAATCACTGATTGAAGTATTATCAATTGTCCCTTGCCCAGCTGCCAACTAGAAGCAAAAGTAAATTCTGTGTGGAGGAATATTCCATGATCTAGAGTCTCAAATTATCTCTAAAATTGCTCAAATATACAGTCCAATATAAAATAAAAAATAACTCAGCTATAACGAAAAAAAGATTGACCAAAAACCAAGGGGAGAAAATAATTAAGTAGACACATAGAAGATCCAGAAAGAGAAGTTATCATACAGACTTTAAAATAACCATGGTTAATATGTTCACAGAATTAAAAGGCAAGATGCAAAAATTTGGCAAAGAGCTAGGAACTATAAAGAAGAATCAAGTGGAAATTTTAGCACTGAAAAATATAATAATTAAAAATAGTCACTAAATGGGTGAGTTTATAAGGATATTAGGTACAGAGAAAAGAGAATTGGGGAATTGGAAAATATGTCAGAAGAAAAGATACAGACTAAAGTATAGGGAGACAAACGGATGGAAAGTGTAAGGAGTGTAAGAGACATATAGGACACAGAGAAAAGATGTCATGTACATGTAACTTCAGTCCCAGGAGGATTAGAAAGTGAAGGGGGCGGAAACCATATTTGAAGAAAAAAAGGCTGAAAATTTTCCAATACTGAAGAAATAAACCAAGCCACAAATTGAAGAAGCATTATGAACTCTAAGAAGAACAAATACAAATAAAACAACACCTACTCACTTTATAGAACAATCGTTGAAAGCAAAATGCAAAGTGAAAAATGTTTAAAAATAGCCAAGGAAAGACACATTGTTTTAAAAGAGCAATGATAATAAGACTGACATTTAACTCCTCAATGGAAATAATGGGAGGCAGAACACAATGAAATGATATCTTCAACATGCTGAAATAAAATACATGGCAACCTAGAACTCTATATATAGTAAAAAATACACTTCAAAAACAATAATAAAATAAAATTTTTCAGACAAACAAAAACTGAGAGAATTTGTCACCAGGAGACTGGCACTAAAGAAAAGACGAAAGGGAGATCTTTAGTCAGAAGGCAAATGATCTCAGATGGAAGCTCATAGATGGGGAAAAGAGTGAATATCACTGGAAAAGGTAAATATGAGAGTAAATCTAAATGAATTCTGAATGTAGAAAACAATAGTGATGTCTTCTTGAATTTAAAAAATAGAATTAAAATTCATGACAACAAGAGCATAAAATTAGTAGGGAAGTAAGTGGAATTTAAGTATTCTAAGGTCCTTCTATTGTCTGGGAGCAGGATGGAAGTGTTAACATTAGACTAACAAGAGCAATTCTGTAATTTCTACTAATTGTGAACAGAATATAAACAGAATGTATAGCTAACAAGCTGTGAGAGGGAAGAGAGGGCACATTTAAACTAACAGAAACCAAGAGAAGAAAAAATATAGACATGGAACAGGTGGAGAAAACAGAAAGGAAATAATAGATAATAGCATTAAATGCAAACGTACTAATAATTGTACTTAATATAAATGAATTAGGTTCCTCTTCTAGCAAGAAAGTCAACTTCTAAACCACCAACCAACCCTCTCACTAATAACAATGATAAACTTTAGACAAAAAATGACAACCTGAGGGCTCTGGAGAGTGAGCAGAAGCAGGCAGACTTTGGAGGGGAATACAAACTTGGCAGGAGAGGCCAGCACCTGTTGGGTTCCCAAGTTTTCAGTTTTGCCTCGATGGCAGGCTACAGTCACAGGACAGCACAGAAGGATCAAACTGATAGAGAGCTACTACCAAGCTTGCCTAAAATTAGTAGGGAAGTAACTGGAATTTAAGTATTCTAAGGTCCTTCTATCGTCTGGGAGCAGGATGGAAGTGTTAACATTAGACTAACATTAGAAGATGGAGCCTGGGGCAAGAAGGTTGCTAGAGAGTGAAGGGAGAATTCCAGCAAGGGGGGAACTAGAGAAGGGGAACTCTACACTCTGCCCAAATCTCCGGCTGACCCTTGAACCACACAAGCACAGGGAAGACACCAAGAAACCCAGGTAAAGATAAAAAAGTTCAACTGAGATTGGAGCTGCCATCCACCTCAGGAGACATAGTGTTTATAGTTTGAGACTAATCAAGTTAATTGCCTGCTAAAAAAAAAAAATCAACACTCTTCAGACTATAACAGGATCCAGAATCTCCTCAACATATCATTCACAATGTCCGTGATACACTCAATGGCAACCCTGAGAGGACTCACATGTTGGAATTATCAGACAAGTACTTTAAAGCTACTACTGTAATTATGCTCAAGGAAGGAAAAAAAAAATATGCTCATAACAAATGAAAAGAGAAGAAATCTCAGCCAAAACAGAGAATATAAAAAAAGAACAAATGGGAATATTAGAACCAAAAAACAGAATATCAGAAATAAATATTCATTGCATGGGATTAATAACAGAATAGAGATTATAGAAGAAAGAGTCCATGAATATGAAAGTAGATCAATAGAAATTATCCAATCTGAAGAAGAGAGAAAAAGATTGAAAAAAATAAACAGAGACCTAGGGATCTGTGGGCAATATCAAAAGGTCTAACATATTAGTAATTGGAGTCCCAGGTGGAGAAAAGAGAGAGAATGGGAGATAAAGAGGATTGGGAAAGAAACAGGCTGAAAATTTTCCAAATTTGCTGAAAGGTGTATGTTGACAGATTTAAGGAGTCAACAAATCACAAAGAAGAGACGAAGAAAGGCACACCAATTAATCTGCTGAAAACCCAAGATAAAAGCAGCTAGAGGAAAACTACACATTACACACATACACAAATGACTGCTGAATTTTCATGAGAAACTGCGGAGCCAGAAGACAGAGGAACAACAGCTTTAAAGTTAAGACATTCCTGGACAAAGGACAACTAAGAATTCATTGCCCACAGACCTGCAGTATAAGAAAGGCTAAAGTAATTATTTCAGGGTTAAGGAAATGAGACCAGAAAGAAACATGACCATTGAGGAGTGAATAAAGGGTATCAGAAATAGTCAATATAAAAGGTAATTTTATCTGGGTTAACATAAAAGAATACATGTAAAAGGTAAGACAATATGGCTTTTAAAAGATAATATAGGAGACAATCTTCATGACCTCAGGACAGGGAAAGATTTTTTGGACTATATTAAACTTCTTTTCACCAAAAGACATATTTTTATTGTCCAAACTTAGAATTCCTAGATTCTTAGAATGAAAGGGAGCACAATTAGTCATTACTCTGGAAATATGATGACACTACTTTATCTACTCATAGGTAAATAACCAACAGGAATGTGCCCATACGTGCATCAAAAAATATGTAAAGAACGTTCACAGTAGCATTATCTACAATAGCCCTACACGGAAACATCCCAAATGTCCATTAACATTAGACTAAATAAATAGTGGTATAATCATGCAATGGAATACTATACAGCAAATGAAAATGTATTAAATACTGCAACACACAACAAAATGGAGTGATCTCTGAAATGTAATACTAAACAAAATAAGCTAGACATAAAATAATATATGATGTATGATTTCATTTACATAAGGCTCAAAAACAGGCAGCACTGCTGTATGGTTTCAGAAGTCAAAATATTAGAGGGAGTAATGATTGACAGGGAATTCTGGAGTATTGGTTCTTTTCTTAACCTGTGTGCTGGTCACATATATGTTTAATTTGTGATAATTTATCAAATTACTTTGATTTTCAAACATTTCTGCTTGCATATTGTTCTTTGATTAAAAAGTTTATAAAAAAGAAACCTAGACCGAAATGTAAAATGCAAAACTATAAAACTCATAAAAGATAACACAGGGGAAAATCTAGATGACCTTGGGTTTGGCAAAGACTTTTTAGATAGAACATCAAAGACACGATCCATGAAAGAAGTATTTGATAGGCTAGACTTCATCAAAGTTAAAAATTTCTGCTCTGCAAAATACAATGTCAAGAGAATAAGAAGATAAGCCACAGACTGGGAGAAAATATTTGCAAAAGACACATCTGATAAAGGACTGTTATCAAAAATATACAAAGAGCTCTTAAAAACTCAACAGTAAGAAAACAAATAAACCAATTAAAAAATGGCCCAAAGACCACAACACACATCTCACCAAAGAAGGTATACAGATGGCAAATAAGCATATGAAAAGATGCTCTACGTCACATGTCATTAGGGAACTGCAAATTAAAACAGTGATATATACACATCTATTAGAACGCCAAAAGTACAAAATACAAAAACGCCAGATGCTGACAAGGATGTGGAGCAACAGGAACTCTCATTCATGGCTGATGGGAGTGCAAAATGGTACAGCCACTCTGGAAGACAGTTTGGCATTTTCTTACAAAACTCAACATACTCTTACCAAATGATCTAGCAACTGCACTCCTTGGTGTCTACCCAAAGGAGTCGAAAATATGTGTCTATGCAAAAACATGCACCCGAATGTTTATAGCAGCTTTATTGCCAAAACTTGGAAGCAACCAACATGTCCTTCAGCAGGTGACTGGATAAATAAACTGTGGTACATCCAGACAACGGAATATCATTCACTGCTAAAAAGAAATGAGCTCTCAAGCCATGAAAAGACATGGAGTAACCTTAAATGCGCATGACTAAGTGAAAGAAGACAATCCATTTCCAACTACATGACATTCTGGAAGAGGTAAAACTACGGAGACAGTAAACAGATCAGCGGTTGGCAGGGTTGGCAGGGGAGGGATGAATGGGAGGAGCACAGAGGTTTTTTAGGGCAATGAAACTATTCTGTATGATATTACAATGGTGGATACATGTCATTATACATTTGTCAAACCCATAGAATGTCCAACACCAAGAGTAAACCCTAACATAAACTATGGACTTTGGGTGACAATGATGTGTCACTGTAGGTTCATCAACTGTAACAAACACATCACTGTGGTGGGGGGTGTTGATAACAGGGGCGGCCGTACACGTGTAGGGGACAGGGGATATGGGAACTCTCTGTATCTCTGCTCAATTTTGCTGTGCATCTAAAACTGCTCTAAAAAACAAAGTCTATTAAAAAACCCACTTCAGTGCTTACTTACATAATGTAAAAGACATGCAAAAAAATTGTATTCTCATCAATAATATAGCCACACTTTTAACGTTAAAATATATTTAACTTACATAGAATATAATGAAACTCCTAGTTTTGGAGAATGTAGTGTTTATCTGTGGCTTCCTGCTGCCACAGGCTCAGCTTAAAGAGCTCTGGGACAGGCAGCTCCCTGCAAAGGAAACCACAGGGTGCACCTTCTAAGGTCCCTCTATGGTTTAGGTCCTAATTCTCATGACTCATCCCTTTGCTTAGCATTTTATTTCCACTGATGGGGATTCAGAACAGTCTGATCCAGGAAGCCTTCTGAGGAAGCTCACCTCTCCCTCCACATCTGGCACATCCTGCCACATCTGGCTCCTGCCTCGGGCCACCAGGCAGAGTTCCCGATTGCCGATTTCCAACTTTCCTGAGTCTGCCGGACATTGCTCCACCAGGACTCAGAATTCGCTGTCAGGGAAGATGACTCACAGCCTAACAGTCTTTCTCAAAGCTCCAGCTGCTGCTGTACCAGCAGCCACCCTACATGTGCTGCCAGAACTGCCTCCTAAATGCTGGAGGCCCCAGAGGGCACCAGGGCCACCAGAAAGTAGGGACGTTCTCCCAGGAGCACAGGAGTGTGAGAACTCCCTCCAGTGCTCTCTAATGTCTGACTCTAGCCAGGTGTGTTTACTGACATATCATGACAGGATCAGCAAACAAATTCAAACTCAGCCAGCATTCACTGACTACAGCTCGATTCCTGCCGAGGGGCAGCACACCGTTGGGGTGGGCAGCCAGGCGGCCTGGGAGAGTCGAGGCTCTGCACACAGTCAGTCGGTCACTCAGGTTCCTGAGCTCTGTGCGTCCCACTGGCAGAGAGCTGATGGGCTCTTCCTGACTATCCCTTCTCAGAAAGGTGCACCTCTGGGGCTGGTGGGGAAAGGAAAGAAGCTGGGGCCACAGGGCCAGGCTGGGGCACCAGGTCTGCCACGTAGCTGACACTTCGGGGAGGGGACATGCTTGCAGCCTGAATGTCAGGGTCTGCCTCCGTCCCAGAGCAGTCTGGTGCAGGGGTGAAAACTCTGACTCTGGAGCGATGCTGCCCAGGATTGCATGCAGCGTCCCACCTACCTGCCAGGGGACCTTGGGCCATTCTCTAACCTCCTTAAGGTTCGGTTTCTCCATCTCTAAGCTGGAAGCCACAGTACCTCCCGGGTTGTTGTGAATACTAAATGGGCTAATTTATAAAGTCCTTAGCAAAGTGTCTGAAATGCAAATTACTCAATAGTTATTAGCTGCCATATGAGCACCCCCAGACTCTGATAACCTCAGATCACCCTACACATGCTCCAACTGGCAGATGGCCCAGTGCGGGTGGCGGCAGGGGCATGTACGCAACAGAGGCAAACTTACACTGGGTCAGAGGACAATGACATGAATCCCCAAATCTGGAGGCTCAATACTGTCCTCCAGAGAGACCCAGGTCCTATTCTCTGGAACCTGTGAATATTACTTATATGGCAAAAGGGTCTGCAGACGTGATTAAGCTAAGGATCTGGAGACGGGGGGAATTATTTTGGGTTATCAGGCTGAGCCAGAAATGCAATCACCAGTGCTTTTGTAAGAGGGAGATTTGATGACAGAAGAGGAAGAGGCACTTGAGAGTGGAAGCAGAGATTAGAGTAATGTGGCCACAAGCTCAAGAATGCTGGCAGCCACCAGAAGCTGGAAGAGGCAAGAACGAATTCTCCCCTGGAGCCTCCAGAAGAAACCAAGTCTGCCACACTTGGCTTCACTCCATAATACAAATTTCGGACTTCTGGCCTCCGGAACTGTAAGAGAAAAAAGTTCTGTTGCTGTAAGCCACTAAATTTGTAGTGACTTGTCACAGCAGCCGTAAGAAACTAATTTGTTAGCTTGGAATCCCAGCCAACAGCTGGGCATCCAGACGGCAGACTCCAGGCCTGGGGGAGAACACTGGCAAGAACCTAGTGCCTGCCACAGCCTCGTCAGTCAGGGTTCAGGGCTGGGCTTGAGGACCAGGCAAAACCAGAATGAAACCCGGAGCTGAGGCAGTAGCCAAGGCCCAGTGGCAGAGCTATCGTGGAGAACAGCAGGGGACTGGCCCCGTGGCCTGGGCACGCCCGAGCATTCCGCTCACTGGCCTGGCAGCAGCAGGCACAACTCCAGACCTCAGCAGGTGGCCCTGCACCCACACACAGAGTGCCAGCCTCAGTCAAGGTGGCTCTGGGCTGGCTTCTCAAAGTGTCTCTGCGGACTGGTACAGGTCTGTGAACTGTTACCCAACAGCAATGAGATAAGGACCGAAATTAAGAAAGAGTAGATAGAAACTTACAGCAATTTGGTATTACCATGACATGTTTGGAAATGTAATTTTATTGCTGTTGAACTGTCTAATAAAATATTTCAGCTTGCATTTTGTATGCCTTTTTTAAAGTCATTTTTCTAGTAATCCATTTTGATTGTATTTTATGAGGACTGGTCTGCAATAAATTGGAAAGTAAAGACACACACTCACAATGCTGGTCCTCTACCAACAGGGCTCCTGATGACCACGGAGCAGGCACCTGCAGGTGAGCAGGGCACAGGTGTGATCCGACAGCTGTTTCGCAGGGGTCTTGCACATGACCACCTTAAGTACTAATGCTAGGTGCCTGGAGGGCATCACTTCAGTACCCTGCGTAACACCCAGTCGCCTGTTCTACCCGCCTTGGGAGTGATCCCACATATCAGATGATAAAGAGCGCACGTAGGGCTCTCAGGGGCACGCACGCCTTCCCTCACTATGCTGTCCTGCTTAGTTAGGCATTTCCAGTTTATCTGTACTTCCTCGGTGCCCACCAACCCAGAACCGGGGTGCAGGCTGGGTGGCAGGATGAAGTGGGCCCAGTGGGAGACACTGCTAGCCTCAATCCAGAAAGGGGGAAAGGACTACCTGCGCTGTATAAGTAGTACCACGCTGCTCCGCATCCTTTTCTCTCTTGTGCCTCCAGATAACCCCACGAGGTTAAGAGCGTCACTTTCACTTTACCGAAAACCCAATGCTGGCTCAGAGTGGCATGTACAGGGCAATGAGTCAAGCACAGGCTTCGGAAGTAAGACCTGTATTCAACTCCCCCCTTTGTCACTAACCAGCTAGGTAACGCGTGGAGTTACCTTTCTAGGCCTGAGTTTGCGCATCTGTAAATTGTGGATACTAATACCCGCATCGCAGAGTTCTTATTTTAATGGAGTAATTAAAGCAATGTCTGGAAAACACTCGACACTCAGCACCTGGCCCAAAGTCCCCACTAAATGCTGACAAAAAAAGAAAAAAGAAGGAGAGGGGGAGGGAGCCACAGCTAAGGCGTGAAGCTCTGAGGACAGTGTTCGTCCACTGCTCATGGCGCAGCCATGCAGGTGACTGTTGGGAGGTTGGAACTGCAGAAGCATCATAGACTCCGGAGAGATTAACAGAACAGAACATCAGGAAGGAAAGAGACTATACAAAATAAAAGTAATTGACGTGAGAACAGCAGCTCTTGCTCAAGTCAAACCGTATATTTGGTAAATGTAATTAAAAAATTATCCTATTTACAATCAAATCATCAAAGAATTGGAAATTTGGCATTAAGCAAGTTTATTTTTTTTGGTGGTATCCCCACTGAATCCAAATTCCCTCTTCTTATTTTTATGATATATACACACTCATTAGAATTCCAAATAATCAACAGTATTTAGTGAAGTGTGACATAAACATATAATTATGGGGCCAGCTCCAGTGGCCTAGTGGTTAAGTTCAGCATGCCCCACTTCAGCAGCATGGGTTCAGTTCCCAGGCATGGACCTACACCACTCTGTTAGCAGCCATGCTGTGCTGGAGGCCCACATACTAAAATAAAATAGAGGAAGATTGGTATGGATGTTAGCTCAGGGTGAATCTTCATCAGCAAAAAAAAAAAAAGTATATATATAATTATTAATGGAACAAAAACAATTTAAGAAAGCAATTAAAATGATTTCACAAACTGCTGTATATTTGTTTTATTTCAGAAGTTTACAGTAATTAAAGCACCAAACCAAGTACTGTCACAATCAGGAGTCACAAGAGCCATGTACTTCATATACTCATATTAAATATTTCAGGATATGTATATTTCATACCCTGAATGAACCTGGGGCATTTTTTGAAATACTGATCTAAATTAAATGGGCATTTATTGGAAAGAAAGAAATTAAAATGATGAAGATTGGGGCTGGCCTGGTGGCACAGTGGTTAAGTGAGCATGTTCTGCTTCGGCGGCCTGGGGTTCACCGGTTCGGATCCTGGGTGCAGACATGGCACTGCGTGGCAGGCCATGCTGTGGCAGGCATCCCAGATATAAAGTAGAGGAAGATGGGCACGGATGTTAGCTCAAGGCCAGTCTTCCTCAGCAAAAAGAGGAGGATTGGCAGCAGATGTTAGCTCAGAGCTAATCTTCCTCCAAAAAAAAAAAAAGATGAAGATTGATTCTATACTATGTTTTCAGTGTTAGCATTCATATGCAAAACTATCCACACAAATATTTGAAGAGCTTCTCTCCTTTAAAATAACATGGAGTCTTGCTATGATCTCAGCAAAAGTCTTCAAAGAGACTTGGCCCCATAGTTTCCATCTCATGAGAGCACAGCAGTCCAAAATCTAAAACAGATGGTCCTGAGCAAAGATCATCATAAGGGCTGAGGGATGTCTAATGACAGCTTGGGGTGACATCGCCCTCTCCTCTTAGCCAGAGGTCAGGCTCCCACCTACCAGAACCTAAACAGAGCATGGAAGCGCAAGACAACGCCCCCAGAACTGAACAGGGGGTCACCCCGGGGACTTTTCCTATGGAAGAGGTGGAGGTAAACTTGGGTCTTAACTCAGCCAATTGTGTTTACAAAATGAGGAAACACTCAGAAGCCACAAAGACCCAGTGATGGTCCCAGGAGTGGCAGCTGAGAGTGGCAGGCTGAGACAGAGAGAAACACAAGAGCACATGGTGCCCAGGCTGGCGAGCAGCTCTGGTGACCTCAACAGCCTCCAAACCACGGCTTTCCAGCCTCGGGCACTAGTGGATGTTCACTAGGCTGGCCTGGACCCCACAAGGATAGGGTGTACGTTCTGCACAGTTGACCTAAGAAATAAGGGAACGGTGAAATGTACTTTCACAGTGATTAAAAGAAGAATTCTTTCAAAGTTTTGGTGGTGAATGGAGTAAGTCTCCCCCACTGGAAAATCTGCTCCCTGGGAGTCTTTAGTGTCTGACCAGGAGGAGTAAAAGGCGGGAGAGAGCTGTGGTGGAGGGGAAACACTGAACCAGTAAGACTTGGCGTCTCTGATCTCCCATTTCCTGTTAAAATAGATGAAAGAGAATAAAGAGAAACAGCAGGTAAAATACCAGATATAATCAAAACTAGACATGGATTTCAAAAACATACCTACTTAAAAGTAAGCTTAAATTTGGGGTATGAAGCAGAAAATGTATGTGTTTTTCTCGTCCAGAGGAACAAATCCCGAAGCAAAATCCCCATGAAATAAGCATCTGAAGTTTTGCATCCTTTGATGTTGGCACCATTAGAAGATGCCTTCTGCAGGGAGTTACAACGGGAACACAGAAACAATAAGCACAAAACGGAACACAGAAAAGAGCTTCCTGCAGGTAAGGTGGATGGAAGGAAGATGAAGGTTTGCATTCCAACAACCCCAGGCATGGACAATAGGTGTTTCCTATAATACACTGCTAAAGGCCATCTGAGCAATATCATGTTAATATAAATCTCATCTCACAAAGAGGACTTCGTAAAAGGTAAATAGAGAGATGATTTTATAACAAGATTAAAAAAGTTCATAATATTTAACCTTATAAAGGCAATTTTCCAAAAATCTGCTTTCTTCCACATGACCCCTTGGAGAACCAGGGTCATATCTGGATAACTTCAGTCCCTCACACACCGCAGGAAAACTGGGATGGTGGGCTCGCGGTGACAACAACCACATAAGTATCTTGCTTCAGACCTAGATGAGTGACTAGCACTCCTATATCCAGAGGCTGGGCAGGGGCTGTCACTGGAGCAAGCGGTGTGGTTATAACAGAGGAAGTGGCCTCCCCGTAGGCTCAGAGAAAAAATAAAATGTGTGTAAAAACCCTACACTGTAAGGGCTAGGTCTTTCTACTTCAGAAAGAGATGCACACACCAAGTATTTTAGAAGACCCTTATCCAACATCCTACTCTTCCTTCTTCCCTTCCTTCCTTCCTATCTTTAGATCCAATATTTACTTGTAAGTAGATTTTGGTATCTGAAGGGCTAAGCATCCATTCTCTGAAGATTTCACTGAGATTGCTGTAGCTGAGCAAGGCCTTCCTGCCATCCCCAGAGCCCCGTCCAGCGGCTGACACACAGTCAACACACAGTGGGTGTCTGATGCTGATACTGATAAACGAAGGAGTGAAGGAATGACAGAAAGAATGACCAGCGAAGTCCTTTATTCATTCAACGGTATTCACTGAGGAGTCAACTATGCACCGAGGCAAGGGTTTGCCTTGAGGAGTAAGCAAACAAAAGTGATGGTGACAGACTGTGACCAGTGCCATGAAGGAAATAAATCAGATAATATGACAGAGAGTAACTGGAAGGAGAAGACGCTCCAGATAAGGTGATCCTGGGAGGGTCTCTGAAGAGAAGGCCTTTGAGCTGAGACCTGAAGTATGAAAAGGAGTTATTCTGCCTTGCAGGTGGGAGGTTGCAGGTGGGGAGAGGGTTAGCAGTCCAGCAAAGGGAACAGTAGGTGCAAAGGCCCCGAGGCCAGAAGAGATTTGATTTGTTTAAGAAACAAAAAGGAGACCAATTTAATGCCAGATCTCCAATGCTGAGTGGAGTAATGCACACAGAAATGTCAAATCCTAGAAACAACTTTCAGATAATTTCAGTAAGCTCCCCAGAAGAACTCTACAAATAAATGGAGTGGAGCCTTGAGACAATTGCTTGAATAATTCGGGCAATTCATCACACAGTTTACTACACTCCTATTCTGAACTTTACTATTTTACGTAATTAATTCAGCATAAAGGATAACACACACGCGCTGCTTGCTTCAGTTCAGAGGATAACTGTTTAGATATTTATACTCCATTTTATATCATTTTTAAGTACCCTGTGGTGTATCCACAGGATAATGATTACTTTTAAGCTTTTCAATCTTATGTGGTTAGATTTTCTTTTTCCTTGCTGAGATATTTAAAAGAAATCCAACATTTTAAGAAATATCTTGGAAGCACCTTGCACGTGGGACACAAGGGATTATGATCCTCATAACAATTCTTGCAATGTGTCAAATGTGACTTTTACTGTGGGTGGATTCTTAGAAGTTCACAGAGTAACTTAGCAGAATTGTGTATTTTAATTAAAGCAATTAAAATCAAGTCCATAACTTCTTTAGAGTCTCTGGTTGCATTTTAGTCAAGTCAAGATATTCCTCTGTTACTCCCAGGCTTCACCTACTGACCACTAGACCACATTCACAGCCTTTCCTACAATCTACTGACAACCCTATTGGTGTTCACACCCTCACAGGAGCAACTTAAAGGTGTTCTCTTAAAAGTCAAAGATAAGTTCATTAACGGGCCCAAAGTTATATTAAGTTTAAAAAGGGCAAATGCAGAAAAATTAAAATAGGACAATGGTCCTGTTTTTGTAAAACCTAAAGACCATATATAGAAAATTAAATAAATGGATCTGTCTCTATGAATAAGGAGTAAGTATGAGTCACTATTCAGGAATGATAAACTCCAAATTGCTAACAGTGGTGACTTCTGGGGTGGGGGGCTGGAGGAGCAGGTTAACAGAGAGAGAAATTTTCATATACATATGTATGTATGTGACAAATGGAGAAACAAATATGCATATGTATATATACTATACCTATGTATATTTAAACTGGTAATACGATGGGTGATTTTTTTTTTTTGAGGAAGATTAGCCCTGAGCTAACATCTGCTGCCAATCCTCCTCTTTCTTGCTGAGGAAGACTGCCCCTGAACTAACATCTGTGTTTATATTCCTCCACTTTATATGCAGGAGGCCTACCACAGCATGGCTTGCCAAGTGGTGCCATGTCTGCACCCGAGATCCTAACCGGCGAACCCCGGGCCACCAAAGCAGAATGTGTGCACTTAACCGGCCCACTGGGCCAGCCCCTATGGGTGATTTTTACTTTACGTTTTGTTTCTCAGTATTTTCAAAAGTTTTTTTTTTTTTTTAAAGTAGGCCAGTAAATATTATCAAAAAGACCAGAAATATCAAGTGTTGGAGAGGATGTGGAGAAAAGGGAACCTTCAAATAATGTTGGTGGGAATAAAAATTGATGCAGCCACTATGGGAAACAGTATGGAGATTCCTCAAAAAATTAAGAATAGAACTACCATACGATCCAGCTATTCCACTGCTGGGTGTTTATCCAAAGAATATGAAAACACTAGTTTGAAAAGATATATGCACCCCTATGTTCATTACAGCATTATTTATAAAAGCCAAGACTTGGAAACAACCTAAGTGCCTATCAATGGACGAATGGATAAGGAAGATGTCACGTGTACACACACACACACACACACACACACAGCACAGCACAGTGGAATACTACTCAGCCATAAAAAAGATGAAATCTTGCCATTTGGGACAACATGGATGAACCTTGAGGGTACTATGCTAAGTGAAATAAGTCAGATAGAGAAAGATAAATACCATATGATTTCACTCATATGGAATATTTAAAAAAATAAGTGAACCAACAAAACAAAACAAAAACAAACTCATAGATATAGACAACAGATTGGTGGTTACCGGAGGGGAAAAGGATTGAGAGTGGGTGAAATGGGTAAAGGGGGTCAATTTTACAGTGACAGACGGAAACTAGATTTTTGGTGGTGAACACATTGTAGTGTACACAGATGTTGAATTATAATGTTGTACGCCTGAAACTTATATAATGTTATAAACTAATGTTACCTCAATTAAAAAAAAAAAGTAGGCCAGTAGATTAAATTTACGACCACGTAATTTCACCTGGTTGTCAACAGACTCCCGCCCCCTCCCTCCCTCTGTCTCTGAGACATGTGCATAGACGTTACGGGCATCACATTCTGCAAGGCTTGGGTGAGTATGCTCTTGGCACTCAGGTCTATCAACTGCTAACATCCTAAGACTGATGTCCTCATAAAATATTTAAGTTGTAGATCTTCCAGCTACGACATCTAAATAGTCTCTATTTTTCCATCTACTATTTCTCAGCACTGTGCCTTTTCTAATATTTGATGAGGGTAATCAATTATTTGATGAAATCAATAAAGCAAATTAATCCTCTAAATTTACACTTAGTTGGAAAGCTTAATGCCCCAGAAATGTCAAGGTGTAATTTGTTTCTCCATTTGTCCCATACATACAGCAGGGAACATGGCACAGCATGGCTGCATGGCCCAGAGACGACAACTGTAGCCGCATCCACACTGCCTAGCACAGTGCCTGGGACAGTCAGATACTCAGAAAACATTTGTGGACTGACTGAATGAATGATTGCCAGTCTGGGGATGGGTCCACAGGAAGGCAGCAGGAAGTGGTGGAAAGAGCACAGGCTTTGGAATCAGATAGATCTATGTTTGAATCCCAGCCCTGCTGCCTTCTAGCTACGCGACCTTGAGCAAAATGACTAACTTCTCTGAACTCAGTTTCTTTACCTGTTGATGGGGACAGTAACAACTTCCTACCTCACTGGGTTTTTGTGAGGATTGTGCAAGATAATATTCACGTGCCTAAACATTAGCATCCATTAAATGTTCCTCCTTTTGGGGGATTCTTGTCTAAAGATGGAACCATCTGGCAGTCCTCTCTCTTCACCACAATGTGTTTGTGAAGATCAAAATTTAGTTTTTATAGGGGCTGGCCCCGTAGCTGAGTGGTTAAGCTCGCGCGCTCCGCTGCAGGCGGCCCAGTGTTTCGTTAGTTTGAATCCTGGGCGCGGACATGGCACTGCTCATCAGACCACGCTGAGGCAGCGTCCCACATGCCACAACTAGAAGAACCCACAACGAAGAATACACAACTATGTACCGGGGGGGCTTTGGGGAGAAAAAGGAAAAAATAAAATCTTTAAAAAAAAAATTTAGTTTTTATAAACTATTTTGTCCACCTAGAATGCCTTTTGCTCTTTCTTCCTCTCAAACCCAGACCCAACCTCAAGGTCAAGTTGAACCACCACCTTTGCCTCAAAGCTTTTAGCCCCTGCTCCCACTTCCAGCCAAAAGCGAGTATTCTCCCTCAGTGAACATGCTATCCCACCCCTCTACAGCCTGACCTACACTGTGGAGTTTACAGTCATTTCTACCTGTGATATCTCTGCTCCTAGGCTGAGAGCTCCCAGAAGGACAAAGGAAATTTCTGGCTCATGACTGCATCCCTCAAAAGCATTGCTTGTAGTGCTTTCCAGGTAACAGATGTTTAGGGAATTTTTAAAAACTAAATTAAGAAACTTGATCATATTTCCCCACAGGAAGAATGATATAATAGGCTATTACATGCCTGTTTAAGAAATTGATTTGAAATAAATTACAGGTAGAATTAACAGGATAGGAGCAAGGATTCAATAACTGTAAAAATAACTACAAATTATAAAATTAGGCTTCAGGTTCTATAAAATGTATGTAAGTGGGAGCTATATACAGTACACTGATCACAAAGGCTTCAGCATAGCACAAAGACATATCTACAACCTAAAAAGAAAACTCCGCCCATCATAAACTTGTCCTAACTCCCATAACCAGCTATAACAAATACAAAGCTATCCTAAAATTAGAATGATTTGGAAGAGCTAGTTTCCTTAAATTGATGCCTTCTTTCCCCCCTACCTTACGACTGCCACGTTGGCAAGCAGAACCATTTGAAGCCATTCCACTGCCTCTCTCTTGCCTCCTAACCCTTCCCTTCCCAGAACAGAAAACTCAGTCACCACTTCAATACGGCTCTCGCTGGGAGCTTTGGTTATTTCTGCCCCCTTTATATGGTGCCACTCCCTCTCAACCAAGTGTTCTTCTGCCTTCGACTACCTTTATTCCTGCTCCTGGGTTAATGACAGACGCTGGTGCTTGTTGGGCTCTGTCTATGTGCCAGGTACCATGCTAAGTCCTTTGAAGATCACGTACCAGCCATGGCCTTGCAGGGTGACAACTGGGAGCACAGAGTGGTGGCCCCAAATCACACTGGGGCTGGGGTGGTCAAGGAAGGCTTTCTAGAAGAGACAGCTCTTAAAAATGGAGATTGTGAAAGACAAGTTAGACAAAAAAGAAAGAGAAGGAACCGCATGCGCCAAGGGCACTGAGCTGTGAAAAAGCAGGACGTGTTCAAGGCACTGCAAGTCCTCTGATAAGAGATCAGCCAGCTGTGGTATGACACTCCTGGGAGACTGGGTAGCTGAGAATATTAGAACGACCAGGGTCAACTGAGGTGACGTGAGCATTCTCTCTGGAAAGCACAATTTTATTGACTTACTTGAAGCCGTTACCCGGTCTAGCCTTCACGCATGAATTAACAGGTAACATAACATTCTAGAAGTTTCTCTTAATACAGCCCATCATATTCCTATGACCGTTCTTCCAATCCAGCCTCTGCCCTCACCCTGCTCCCTGACCTCCCCCTCAGTAGGGAGCTAAGCCAACATCCTAAACTCAGAGACAGCAGGGGGCAGAGGCTCAGACCAGGGTTCTCACCCTGTCACATGTACACACTCCACCTGGGGATCTTGTGAAAATGCAGAGCTGGTTCAGCTGGTCTGAGGATGGAACTTGAGAGTCTGCATTTCTAACAGGCTTCCAGGTGCTCCTGTTCTGAGGGCCACACTTTGAGGAGTAACACTCCAGTAGAACAGTTTCTGCAAGTCGCTGACTGGATTGACATCCCTCACCCCATGCTCCACCTGAATAACCTACTCTAAGCCCCAGTTTTCTCATCTTAAAATGTGAAGTGGCTGCTGTGAAAGATGAGAATGTACAGGAAGCATCTGGTGCCTGGTCAGCCTTCAAGAATTGGGGGATCTTGTCGGCAGTAGTGTGCATCTTTGGGGACGTCCAGCCAGCGCCACCTCGGTGTCCTTTCTTTCACTTCCTTCCACCTGTTCTTGATCTACTCCTTCTGGTCTACTCCTGGGCTATGCCCTGTCCATTATTCCCTCTTTTACTAATATTTCCAATATCTCTCCTCTGCCTTCAAAAATATTTACCTTTCAAATCTTAAAAAATAAGCGATCCCTTTGACCTTCAGTCACTAACTTCTTTTTCGCACAGCTCAACTCGAAATCTGAAAGATTCCTCTATCTGCCTTTGCCTGCCGCATCTACACCACCACCCACCACACTCTCAGTGTCCGCCACTGATCTCAGAACAGGGAAATCCTACAGTCTCTCATGAACTGTCATTCTCCTTTACTTCTTGCTAATGCTGGCCCATCACTGGAGTGACCTAGGAAGAGGCATGACACAGGTGGGGCCTGGCCATTTAAATGCAGTTATAGCACGTCCCCTTACCGTTTGGAGTCCCTTCTATTGGGAATTTAGCCAACGTTCCCACAATGTCATCACTTCATGAATTCCATGAATGGTGCTGTCCCCCAGAGTTGACAATTCCCGAGCAGTGAAAGGTGAGCCTCTGCTCCACACTGGGAAGGGCACTGTTTTAAGAAGATTTTTGACTTTTTGAGTGACTCCTGAGCCCTCTTAATTCCATCTGGCTGGGAAGGTAAGTGAGGCCATGAACTGGAGCTGCTCCCAGAGAAAGCCTGGGCCAGGATCCCGCCAGCCCCGCCACACACCTCAGAGAGAAGTGATGTCTCTGGTTGGCTCTTCCTCCTGCTAAAGAGTTCTCCATGTGGTCCAGCAGAGCTCTCCTGGTCCCACATTTGGATGAGGGGCCAAAGTCTAACAGCAAGAGCCATCAACTGTCACTCCCTCTACACATACAGGTCCCCTGAGGATCTCCTCAAGCGGGGTGGCTAATTAAGAGCAAGATTCAGAAGCTCCAGAGTCCCTCATGCAAATACCATCATCACCTCACCCCAGTGCTGAGGGCACAAAGTAGAGGTGGGAGCGGAGGGTCAAGAGGGACCACAGGAGGAAATGAGACGTGAAAGTACAAAGGCAGATGAGGTGGCTTCATGGTCAGTGGGAGTCGCTATCCCTTAGCCAAACCACCTCTCCCATTTCTACTGCCCAGTCATCCTTCCGCCAGGTTGGGTTTTTTTCTTTTTCTTTCATTCTTCCTTCCTTTCTTTTTTTTCATGAGGAAGATTGTCCCTGAGCTAAAATCTGTGCCACTCTTCCTCTATTTTGTATATGGCTTGATGAGCAGTGTGTAGGTCTGAGCCTGGGATCCCAACTTGCGAACCCTGGGCCGCCGAAGCAGAGCATGTGAACTTAACCACTATCACACTGGGCCAGCCCCAACCAGGTTGGGTTTTCTTCTTCACCTGCTGAATAAGAACGATCACTGAGCTAGTTTGGCATGAGAATGCACACTGTTCTGTAAGGAGACCTCATCAAGGAATCTGCTCATTGCTTATGTGTTTCAGAAAACAGCTTATTCTAATCTCAAACTAAACAATTTCCCAATCAACCTGCAGACAACTCACTGGCTCACTAAAGACACTGCTCTCACTCGAACTGTCTTTTCTGACTGCTCTTGTAATCATTTCACATCATAGAAGAAACCCTACGAAAGTTGACTTAATTGCTACCCATTGTCTGGCAACTGGATCAGGTGATGACTGATGAGGCTCGTGAGAAACCGTAGCACAGATCAGCATCAGGAACAGGGAGCAGCGCGAGAGCGGTGCGGGCTGAGGCTCAGGGCAGTGGCTTCAGAGCCGGGTGGGAACACTGGGAGCTACTCGGCCTGCTTCAGCCTCCAGAAGAGAACCCGTCCCACCGCCTGCTGGGAGATCTGCCAGGGTGGGGTGCTCACGGAAGCCCCCCTCTAGCTCAAGGAAGGACAGCGGAGAGGGAGCCACACACTCAAAAGTGAGCCAAAGCTCTCGCTTGAACCCACTGTGCAACGTTTTCTGCTATTTTTAATAGTGGTGCTAAATTTCTAGGAAGAGGGAAGAAGTGAATGAACCACTCGGTTGATCAACAAGTAAATCTGAAGGCAGGAAAATGCATCAGCTGGGTTAAAGAATACAGCAGGAATCCATCCCATAGTCAACTTCCAAAGACTCGTGACGAGTACACACATTGCGGTGTTTTATTTTTCATCAGTGTTTTGCAACAATTATTACTTAATGCCTACCAAACTTTCTTATTCAGAGAGACTCATTAGAGAGAACACTAAGAAAATAAAGACCAAGATGATAAATGGCCCTGCAGAAATTTGTAAGCAAATGTTACACTCTGTTTTTCAGCACATTCAAAGGCCTCTACGTTAGAG
This sequence comes from Equus quagga, assembly GCF_021613505.1. Taxonomy (NCBI): domain Eukaryota; kingdom Metazoa; phylum Chordata; class Mammalia; order Perissodactyla; family Equidae; genus Equus; species Equus quagga. The sequence goes on from NC_060273.1 coordinate 129,624,319, forward strand.
ACTGTGAAATGATTTCGCTTGCACGGAATTAGCTCACTAATTACAATCTTTCAGAGTTTAAGTTTTATTACTAATAATTTTCTCTAGATTTACAATGTTGTGTAATTCAGCGCCCAATAAATCATTCTCTTCTAAGCTCTGCCTTGACGTGTATTTTTCCACAGTATGAACGCTTAGTAAATGAAAACAAGTCCTTTCCATTTACTATACCCTGTGGTAACGTCACGGAGAGGAGCCTGAGGAAAGGCCCAGTTCTCCATTTGATTGAAGTTGGTGTGATGCTCGGAACAAAAACCTCAGAGGTGACTTGACTAGGTTTTTAAAAGCTCAGTTCAATACCATATAATAGTCATAATTTGACAAGTGGAATTCTCCAGAGAAAACACATCCAAGACATGATACGCCTCCTGCTTCATCCTGCAGGGCTGAAGGCAGGGTCCTATGAACTTGAAGAACTAGGAGGGTAGGAAGAGAGACACAGCTGGTTGTCAATCCTTAGAGTTCTGTTCTACAAGGTGACTGCCAACACTGAGTTAACACGCACTGAGCCAGTGCTCCTCAGCGCGATATAGGGTTAGGTTCCTGCCAGCCTTGGTCACAACATTTTGTCAACCGATCAATACATAAACTTGTTTTACGTGTGTTTCTGTTTAAAGACACCTTATTGACTATATATTGTTGACTCATTACCACTGAGCTCACAGCCAACAGCACTACACCTCCCGTGTGAGTGAAGCTTATCTGACACACACGTTTTCTCTGTAAGGCACACGAAGCCTTCTTGCATTTAGGAACACTAGACCGCACTTCAGCACAATGCCTGGGTGCCATTCCAAACAGCAAAATCACCAAAAAAGGCATGAAAATGTGAAAAACGTGACACTAGAAAGCCTGCAAGAAAAGGACACGTTTACAGTGTAAGAGCTGAAGCAAGAAGGCAGAGCGTGGCCTGTCCAGCCTCAGCTGGGGACATTCACAGAGGATGACCCCAATTTTTCACTGTTCTGCCCACGTCCACAGATGCCTGCAAAAGCACTGCGAGGATTGATTTGGGGGTTACAAATAAGTTTTAGAGAGGAGGCAAATTCTCTAATACAGAACCCACACATAATGAGGATCAACCGTATTTCTCCTCCCCTCAGGGACAACGCAGCCATGCAGGAGGCCACTCCCAGGCACGAGGCCCCTCTGAGGCTCAAAGCCCATGATGGGGTGATGTCCCCCCATCCCCTGAGCAGCCAGTCAAGGCAGAGCTTGAGCTGAGCTCTCGGAGAGGCCTGAGGAACAGGGCAGTTCTCCCCCCAGTTTCAGAGGAGGTAGGAGGCAGTCTCACCTGTTCCCTAGAAAAGATGAGGAGACCGGTCCACATCCACGCATCTCAACTGAGGACAATGTGGATTATCTCAGAAGAGCTTGCGGTTTAAACTCGAGCCCATCTTCCCTGCAGGATATTTAATCTTGAGAGAAGTGCTTCTTTATCAAGCATTTTGCCTTTTCTAATTAAATTCTGGAAGAACACCCAAAGAGCCGCTCTCCTTACACCTCCCCAGCATGAACAAACAAGGGATGACCCAGATGGCAGAGGGCCCCAGAGGGAAGGTACCACTTCACTACATCCAATCAGGAGATTTTCAAGAGGCCTACAATTCTGGAGAGAAAAGACAGATATATTTTATGGGTGGGAATTTTAAAAAATTATTTATACTCCAACTTTCAAAATAAATTCAAAGGTGGATTACAACGTTTTACAAAACCCATAAGATTAGGACAATCAAAAATACAATTTAAAAAGTTTGAAGGAGCACAGAAATTGTTAAAGACACTGATGAATTAGTTACTACCGTAGTGGAAAAAAAAAAAAAAAAACCCTCAGCTCTGAGCTTTCTGGTACCAAATGAGAAAGGGAAACATTTTGATACGTAGTTTCTGTCAATAGAGAAAAGTCAACACACCAGATCACTTCATCTAGATGGACACGTCTTGTGGGTATTAAAGGCCAGCAGGCATTCATTGTGTGGACACCACTACTGATTATCTCTGATGTCTTGGTTTTCAGACGTTGACGATGCTCTCTACAGCATCACCCTGGCCAGTCCACAAGGGTACCATGAACTATTCCTAGACAGACAAGTCAACTGCCCTAGGGACACTCAGAGGGCTAGAGACTCCCTCCCAAGGCATCTTACAACAACACGATCAGCTGGCCACTAACAATATAAAAAAGGAGTAAGTTGACAACAATATGTAAAACGTGAAAGCCAGCGACCTGCATAACCAGGAGAGGCCTAGGAGAGAGAGGCACTTCAACGTCAAAAGAATGTCCCTAGTGAAAAGCGATGGCGAGAGGAGTTACAGCTTGATGAGAGTACTAGTTACGGATATGTTCTTGGGAGCCAGTTTTGGAGAAAGTGGCTTACAGTTCACCTGGGTAGGGTGGCGCACCTACGGCACAAAGCTCATCGACTGCCGTGTCTTACTATTAAGAGTGAGAACATGGCGTACCCTGTAACAATGATTTTAAGGGCCTTGATTCCTTTCAAAATAAATGTAAGTTTGATGATTAGAAACAGTAATAACTACCCACAGGACATTATGATAAACCTGGACGTGTACTCCTTGTGGAATGTTCCAACTGCTATGACTTTCCTGGCACTTGGCTCCATTCCTCCCAAATGTCCCCCGACCTGCCCCTCCTTTGCTACTATGAGCAGGCCCCTTCCCCAGAGTTCTAGAGTAATCAACATCTTGGTTGGCTCAGGATACTCACACCCAGTTTACACCTGATGTAAATAGTAAGTGCTCACTTTTACTCTCAAAATTGTCCCCACCATAATAAAAGAAAGACAGATAATAACAAGTATTGGTGAAAATGTGGAGATACTGGAACACTCATACACGGCTGATGGGAATGAAAATTTGTACAGCTGCTTTGCAAAACAGTCTGGCAGTTCCTCAAAAGGTTAAACATAGACTTACCATAAGACCCAGCAATTCCACTCCTAGTTTATACCCAAGAGAAACGAACACATCTGTCCATGTAACTTAGATCCTCAGTGAGTGAGCACCAGATTCTCTGTGCAGTCTTGCAAACAAGAACCACACTAACTCACGGAATGGAAGTGTATTGTCATTGCTCTTGTTCCACTGTAACAATACGTGAATGAACAATGAAATGAAAACTAGGATTTTTAAAAGCTAACCAAAATAAATCTTTACTTTCCTGGGGGGGGATATGTCCGTATGAGCTTGTATATGAATGTTCAGATCATCATTATTCATAACAGCCCAAAGCAGAAAAAACCCAAATGTCTATCAACTGATGAATGGGTAAGTAAGATGTGGTATATCCAACAATGGAATATGATTCAGCCAGAAAAAGGAATGAAGTACTGACACATGTTACAACATGGATGAACCGTGAAAACATTATGCTAAGTGAAGGAAACCAGACACAAAAGGCCACATATTGTATGAGTCCATTTATATGAAATGTCCAGAATAGGTAAATTCATAGAGACAGAAAGTAGATTTGTGTTTTTCTGAGGCTTGGGGTGGTGATGAGAGAAAATGGGTAGTGATAGCTAGTGCCTATGGGGTTTCTTTTGGGGGTGATGAAAATGTTCTAAAATTGATGATGGTGATGGCTGCATAACTCTGGGAACATACTAATTTACCATAGAATTGTACATTTTAAATGAGTGAATTGTGTGGTAGGTGAATGAAATCTCAATAAAGCTGCTATAAGAAGTAATAATAAATAAATCAAATAATAATAACAACTCCCATCAGGAAATTAGTTATATGGTCACTCCACATGGCACCAAATACCAGGTGCTCAGACACAAATGGGGAAGGCAAATCTCGGAACCTTTAGCAATGACCTGATGAAACCTCCTCCTTTAATAAACCAAATCACAAAGCCAATTTAATTACCATATTTCCAAATCACCCTATTTGGATGGGTGGGGGAGGGAAGCAGGATGATGGGTTCCTGTAATTTAGTCTTTCAGTGGAGAAGAATCAAATTTGTTCTTTGTGAAAAATTACTTACAAGAATGTACAACAGGATTTCAGTACTGAACACAAAGCTCTCAGTACTAAAGAGCAAAAACCTTTATTCACTTAAATATCAACCAAGAAACAAAGGTTTTTATTTACTTAAATATGTCCCAGGAAAGCACATTGAGACATTAGAATATGTTACTTAACCTACAGCAAGATCGGCATTTGAATAAAATTTCACATCTTAACTCACCAAAGAAAAAATGTTTCGTTTTCTCTAGCCACGAAGTATTCTGCCCCCAACTTTCCCCTATTCTAGTTGCCACTGATCATAACAAACTTCTCCTGATGGCCGCTGTATGATCCACTACTTATTTTGCTCTGTTTTCTCCATTTCGCTTCTCTTTCGGTGAAAGCTTACAACGCCATCTACAAAGCTGGTGTCTTAGAGTCAACTCGGTCAATTTCTGTGAAGTGACAACGATGCCCATTTCAATTAGTCTCCAGGAGAGCCTTTAAAAATTACTATTCTATCTAGTATTCTCTTGAGGAGAATACCTCACACGTGAAGTGAAATGAAATCTGATGAGCACTAACCCTTGTGAAATCAGCTGGGAGTGCCTCGGCGGAGGGAGCAGGCGCCCACTCCTAAGGAGGAGGGTCCTCAAGACTGGTGGTTTGCAAGGCAGATTTTGGGGAGAGATCAAGTGTCTCCTTGCAGTCCATCTGGCCTCCTCTGGAGGACCTGTCCTGACGGGTTCCTGACACCCGTACGCTACAGCAAGGACAGCAAAGACACAAGTAGAAAACCGGAGGCACACTGATCCCAGATATGGAATAAGATAATACAAGGTGACTACTTAAATAGAATCCAGGAAATATATGTTGTGTGGGCGCTAACACCGGACACAGACACACAAACACACACCTGATAATAAGGTACAACTAGAAAGTATGCAAATCGATTTTTGTGTAAGGAGTATGTAATCAACCCTGTTATTTCTGCTCTTACATAATCATGCGTTTTAAAAATGAACACCATCAGGATGCCTCCAGCATCAATTAGCTGTCCAGTATTTCAGCAGGGGTGCAAAGTGACAGGGACATCTGCTTTCCTCTTGTGGTTCTATTTTTGGAAAAAAATACTGATTATGCCTACCAGTCAAACAGGGAGACTGTGGTCAATCTGATCAATGATCACTTTAACACTAAAGGACGTGTTAAAACACAGGTGGGGCTGCCTCTTCTCCCTTTCTTTCTGTGACCCCTTTGTTCCATCTACCCTCCTATTTCTTTCCATTTTCTGCCTTTTTTGCCCTTTTTTCTCACCAGATGCTTTCATTAGCTCCACTGCCATTCCCACACACAGGATTTTTCCATCTTAACTGGCCACAGTATAGACATGAAGTATATCATTACTATTTATACTTTAAGTGAATAAAGATGTGTGTTTCCGGCTACTATTTTTAATGCCTAGTATTCTCATTTTTGAAAAAAAAATGTTTTCCACATACAAAAAGTGTAGTGCAACTTATTTGATCCTTAGCAAAGATATAGAGAGGAAAAATGGAAAGCAGGAGGCTGTCAGCAACCTGTGGAGGAACTCCCTCAAATATTACACAGGTATAAAAATGATTTCACTCCAAATGCAAGACACTTGTCTGCATCCACGCAGGGAAAATTCCCTTTGCTGCTGAGGGCAAAGTTGGGTAAACTTCTAAGAGTGAGGCGTAGGGCCCAGCCAAACATCTGGATTCAGAGGGACACCAGGACAGTCTTTCTTCCTCTTGCATACCCTTGAAAGGGACATCATGGGTACCCTCCTAGGCATCACTGGCACTTTACAGGTCTAGGTGTGTAGGACAAACCTATCGGCAGACCATCTGGGCAGCTCCCCCGGGAAAGAAGTGGGATCCTGCAATGAACAGATAGACACCCTCTGATGCGGGAGGACTCAAACCCCAGTTGATAGCTATCAATTACACTATTTGGTTAAAATGCTAGTGACTAGTTGGAAACAAAATGGCATAACTGAGAGCAAAACATAGAGAAATAAAGTGTGGTTCCCTGAGTCTTGCCAAACCGTTCTCAGTTAATGCTTAGTTCCATCTTGGTCTACACTAAAGAGAAACATTTAACAACCTTTTCACTTCCACTTCTCAAAAGGCCTTGGGCTTACGTGCAGATCCCAAGGGATCAGAGCTGCTCTGTCCTCATCCTCATATCGTTTTCCCTCTCCACGGAGACGACATTCCTCAGCATCGCATCTCTAGGTACCGTCCGGCGAGTTCCTTTTCGTAAGGACTGCAAGCTGGTTTTATCATCTCCACAGGAGAATTCTAACAGGATGGCTTCTGACTTTTTCTAAACCATTAGCATTTTCTAAACTTTTTAAAGACGCCAGGCCATTTTTATTTCTGGACATTGAAAAGCAACAGAATACAGCTATCTTTCAAACAGACTTAATCAGTGGTCCCCCCACGATCCCACAGAAATGAAGGGTGGTCTTGATCAGTAGTTCCTAATTTGATTCTCCATCTACAGTCAGTATTAGAAGAGTCATGATTTCATTTTTTTCCTCACTTTTTTGATAAAGAAACAGGATACTTTGGGAAAATGAACCAACATTAGATTAAGAAGTGAGCCTCAGTGGAAATCATCAATAAAACGTCTGAGAATATATTTTTTATTATGGAATTAATTAATATTCAGACTATGAAACTGATACCCATGGATGTGCTTAGTATTTCTTAATTTACCAAATCACTAAGTTATATCTAAAATTTTTCCAGAAGCATTTACATAAATGGTGGCTAATTTTTAAATGTCACTTTTTAAAATGCTCCTTACAGGAAGAAGCCTCTTCCTTTCCAAACCAGATGGTAAACTGATGAGTTGATTTCCAGGAAATACTTTTAATTCAGCAAGGTCTTAAATTTCTACTGCCATAGTAGAGGTCTTCAAAAGAATCTTGAACAACCAAATTAGCTACTCCTTTGCATTTCATTAGTACAATGAAGAATAAATGATAGCTTTATTTGTATACTCAAACTTTTTTCCACACGTAACAAGATATTAAATGGCCAAGGCTGAAATAAGAGTCAAGACATCATAGAGACTCATCTACACAGGACTTGCAGAATGAGGGTACACACGGCCACCACCCTGAGCTCATCTCCCACCTCCAGCCTATTTGACAGAAGCCTGGGGATTTGCTGGCTGAATGAAGAAGAACGTTTAAACAGTATTGGCTTAGTAGGGATTACTGTGGGGTCTCCCTCCTTCTTAGAGCAGGGAAGGGGCAAGCACGTTCTCCCTCCCAGTGAGGGTAGCTGCCAGAAAACTCCCCCAAGAGAGTGGAGGTGCAGAAAGGAGTTGGATCTCCCTCCCAGGTAGAATTCTTGCTGAACTGCAGCAGGAAACTCATGGGCTTCCACATGCTGCCACCAGAGAAGGTATAGAGTTCTTAGGAGAGTCGAGGGCATGTGTGGTAGAGACAAGGGCTGCCTGGAGCTGCCCCTGATGGGAGAAGGCATGAGGACAGTGGGAGAAGCCTCCATTTCCAATGTTTGGTAGGGAAAGGCTTCATAACCTGTCCTGTGGGCCATGTGGACAATGCAGAAGGCAACAGCAGCTTTGCGTCACCTTGAAGGGACCCTACCCAAGAAGGCTGCCTGCCACTGGGGCAAGGTGATACCAACAGAAAGAAGTTGGAGCCTTACCTTTAAACACAGGAGCCAGGAGAGGAGGGCAAGAGAAAAGGTCAGCTGGAAAGCACCAGGCAAGGAACGGAAAAGTGTGTGTTTGCGTGTGTGTCTGTGTGTGTGCACATGTGTCTCAGAGGGTAAGACAAACAACCACCAACATACTCCCTGAGGGAAGGTCTTCAGTAACCAAGAGAAAGAAGACCCAAAAGGCCCAATTTCCCCCCTTTCACCTCTCACTCCCTCTGCCTAGACCCTGAGGACCCAGAAGCCTGTGTGGGAAGGGATGGAGCAAGGAACGCTGAGATAAAGGCCACGCACCCTTCCCTGTGCAAGTTCCCAAGACAGGTGAGCCTTGCGCTGAAGGAAGTGAAGCAGCGTTGAACTGGATGATGGGGGATGGGAGTTTTGATGCAGATCAGATTGGACTTTTTAGTAACTGAAAGCAAGACTCAAAAGCTGTGATAGACCCCTGAGATACAATCCAGGGATGCAGAAGAAAGATCTGACAGAACAGGTTTGAAAGATGTGACAGCAGAAAAACAAATCTCTCTCCTGAAGGAATCCTATCAGGTCCAGCCTGTTCTTGAAAGGATGGGGCTCTTTGTCATCTATTATTTTTCAGTTTTAGGCGGTGGAGAAATCTGAAGAGCTACCTAATGATTAAACATTAAATCAAAGTTACAGGAAGAAGCAAACATTTTTGCTCCCCAATCTGTTCTGTGCTTTTGTAAATCCCTTACCTTGGTTCACAGCTCTTTATGCAGTCTAGGCCCTGCCCACTTTTCTGGCCTACCAGGACCATGCTCCATCAGCCTGCTTTGGGTTCTTCCAACACTCAAACTCTTCCTGACCTCAGGATCTTTGTACATACCTTTTGTTGTGCCTGGAACATTCTTCTCCAAATTACTATTGAGAAAAATGTGTTGAAATCTCTGGCTGTAAATGTAGATTCAGTTCCATCAGTTTTTCTCTCAATATATTTACATGCAAAATCTTTTAGTATTGGTACATCCTCTTGATTCACTGACCCCTTTTTGATTATGAAATGATAATTTCTTCAATCTGAAATTCATTTTATTTGATAGTAACACAGCCAGTTCAGCTTTCTTTTGATTGGTATTAGCACAGTGCATCTTTTTCTATCCTTTTACTTTTAATCTATTTGTGTTTTTACACATAAGATGGGTGTCTTGTTGACAGCACATAATTGGGTCTTAACCTTTTCTTTTATCCAATCTGATAATCTCTGCCTTCAATTTTAATTGAGGTGTTTAGATGACTTACATTTAATGTAACTGTCTATGTGGTTAGGTTGAAATCTACCATCTTACTCTTTGCTTTCCACTTGTCTCCCCTGTTCTTGGTTCCCCCTTTCCCTATTTTTCTGCCTTCTTTTGGATTCACTGAGTATTTTTTAAATATTTAATGCATTTTATCTTCTATGTTATTTTATTAGGTATATCCTTTTTTTGGTGGTGGTTGATTTAACTTATCACATTCTACAGTCACTATTGTTCAATTCATTTCTATTACCGTGGCACCTAGAAAAATCCCTCAAATCTAGTTGAGGTTCAATAAATTGTTGTTAAATAAACTGATAACAGAGCCAAGCAAAATACCAATTAAATAAAATATTCAAAATATGGAATATTGTAATTAACTGACTTTCTTAGCAAATGAGGATTATCCAGAAAACTCTATATGCTTCAACCTTGTTTTTGACTTGAGATTTTTTCTAAAATGTAATAGTTGGCTCTTCATGCCTTACAAGTTTAGTGTACTGGAAATAACTTTGTAGTACCTCATTCTCATCATTCTGAACACCAGTGACGTTGATGTCTGAACACAGAAATGGAAGAGAAGGTACAGAATGGAATAAATCTGTACAGAGCTCAGAACACAACCCTGAAGTTATTTTTTAGTTTCTCTTTTTTTGAAGAAAATCTTAAAGTGGCATTGTTTCTCTGTAATCTGCCTTTGTCCTTAATAGAAAGAGGGGGAAAATTGTTCCAATTATTTCAGACTAAAGGAGCATGTTCACTGTATGGTTAAATAGAGTTAAGAGAGAAAAACCATTTTTGTGTCAGACTTACAGAAACCGCGATAGAATTTTTAAAATGAAATTGAATCAAATGAAATTATGATAAGAATGATAATGCACTAGTGCATGTCGAATGCATAATGAAATTGGCAACACACTTAAATGCAGCCAGGGCATGGTAAGCAGACCAAACAAAGCATTAGAACAGCTCCCACAAGGGTTACTCTTCTTCTGTGGTACACAAAAATATAACTCCATCACTGCTGTCACGTAGTATTTCTAGTGTACGATCCCCTAGGGCAAAAACAATTCTGAAGATAAATATATATGAAAATCAACGAAATGAATATGAAAACAAATATATTACTGTAACTAATAATTAAATGATGAATGGCAAATAATTGTAAAGAACCATTCCTGCAGAGATAAAGGACACCCACAAATTTAAATTATACCTTGTCTGAACCAAAGCTTTCAAACAGCAATTAATGACAAATACAGATCACCTTCTAAGACTGCAAATCCCTGTACAAAGAGAAGCCCCTATAAACTGAAGAAGTTCAAGCAATCCGCTAAACTAGCATTTTCTCTGTAAACCACGGCAATGATGAACATCCATTAGCCAGTAGGTATTCTCATGAAACTTCTAGAAGACATGTGATAAAGATTTACCAAACAGGGTCCTTGAGCATTGATCTCTTTGGGGCTCATTTCTCCTTTATGATTGGGCTATGTTGGTATGACTGTATGCAGTGCTTGTACTATGATATTTACTCTACAATCAACAATGAGCCTGTGTGTACACGTGAGTAAGGGGGTATATATGTGCATATGCACACACATATGTATATATACACGGGAAAACAGACATGAGTGTAGTCCTTCATTTATTGATGGGAAGGCACAATCCCTCCAGGTACCACAAAATTCCTAATCAAACACATACCAGGTCCCGGGCTAATCTATACTATAACCACCCATATCACCTATTACTTCCCAACATAGTCAGACAGGCAAAGGAAAGAGTAAATACCCGGATCAGAAATCAACACGGCGGTCTCCCAACTTCCTATCTTTAAACTCTAAAATCTGGAAACAAGAATAAGCCTTCTGCTGAGATTTGGAAAGCACGGGGCAGGTGAGACCTGAAGTGCTCAAGAGGCTAGAATAGGTCCTGGCTTTGTCATCTGTGATATATGGTATCTGGGGCAAGTACTTGGCTTCCTAAGAAAGCTAAGAAGGCAGAAGATGTGCATCTACACATGTATGGAAGTGCACGTGTGCACGTGTTCTGGGGAGGAGTGCAGCATCTCCCAGCTTACGGTGTAAGGCCCTTTGGACGGAGGTCCCATGGTCCTGCTGGGCCTCGAGAACCGAAGCACTCTTAGTCCTTACAGACTGGAAAAGGCCGGTCCATCCACCCACTGCATGTCAAGGCCCTCCTCAGTCATCCTTGGAACAGGCACAGTTCCTTCTTTTTTCACCAGGGGCTGACCCGAGTAAGGACTGCCAGGTCTTTCATCCTCTCCAAGTCTGACACCCGCTGCGAGCCTCCACAGCCTCAGGGCCTTGCTGCTGAGGGCACTCAACCTCTGACCTGGCCAAGAAAACTTGAACTCCTTGAAAGAGGACTTGGTCCCTAGGGGAACCAGCAGAAGATACAAAAGAAACATTAAAGGACAAAGGAATGCAAATTCTTGAAGTGATGTGATTAGAACACAAAAAATAGTTTCTCAAACTAAAAGGACTTGGAAAATTTTTTAAGTTCAATAACCTAACTGGAAGAGAATATTCACTTCTAAGAACAAAATAAGTAGTCTGGAACAGGAGTTGGCAAAGTTTCTGTAAAGGTCGAATTAGTAAATATTTTTGACTTTGTGGGTGACATGGTCTCTGTTGAAACGGCCCAACTTTGCCACTGTAGCATGAAAGCGGCCGGAGACAACACACACAGCAACGGGCTTGGCTGTGTGGCAGTAAAACTTCACTTATAGACACAGGCAGCAGGATGGCTTTGGCGAGCGATAGGAAGTTTGTAGATGCCTGGTCTAGAAAATCAAATAAAAAATCTATCGCAACACAGGAGAAAAAACTGAAAAGAAATAGATCCAGGAAATTTAAAATGCAAAATCAATAACTCTTCAGAGAGAAAAAAGACTAGAGAAGCCATAACTAAATAAATAACACGAGCAAACTTTCCTTAGAAAGACTTAACCATCCTGCTGAAATATCTGAACCACCAGAATAAAGAGAAAAATTTATCAGCTTGCATTAAGAAAGAAAAGGTTACCTAGAAAAGAGAGAGAAATTAGTGTTAGACTTTTCATCACCGTCAACACTGAAAGCTACAAAATGGAGGAACAATTTTTCATAAGGGGATGATACAAGATAAACATACAAAAGCTAACAGTCTTCCTCTGTACTAACACTAACCTGTGAGAAACAGAAAACCAATTCCACATACAATAACAACAGCACCTATAAAACCCAGAAAAGAAACTGATAAATATTAAGAAAACTATATATTTTTAAAATTAATATTTAAGCCTTAATTAATATATAAAATTCTAATCCAAATCCCAACAGAGTTATTAGAGGAAATGGAAGCAATTATTTTAAAGTTCATACAGAAGAATACATTAGAATCGCCGAGAAAATTTTGCAGAATAAATAGTGAGGGGAGATTTTCTCCACCAGATATAATCATATTATAAAGCTATTGTATTTAAAACAATATGTCATTGGCATTGGAATACACAAATGTATCAGTAGACTAGTACAGAGAATTCAGAAATAGATCCAAGTATATATTGAAACATAATGTATGATGAAAAAATGGAAATTAAGGGCTTCTTTCATATATGCTACTAAATACAATAATTATCTAACTGAAAGGAAACAAATATTATATTAAAGATACAAAAATAGATTTCAAGTAAATTAAAAATAATTTTTAAATTATAAGCAATTTACGAGACTATTTTCTAGCCTCTCGTCTTTTTGGAAAGGACAATGCCCTTTGGGGAATTCATTCTTATGAACTAAGAGCACTAGATATAAAGACATAAATAATACAGGCTTGTAGGCTGCCTTGCTTACAGCACCAAAAAACTGGAAACAACTTAAATGTCCATCATGACGAGACTGTCAAATGAATAATGGCAAATCTATACCATGGATACAGGACATTATGTGTTATTAAAAAGAATGAGCTGGTCCATATGTGGTGAAATAGAGGGACTCTCAGGATATCAAGAAATAAGCATTTTTGCCATTCCTCAAAAAGCCCCACATGGCTTGTGTGTGTATTTGCATGTATAACTACGAGTGTGAGTGTGTGTGTGTGCGCACGTGCACGCATGTGTGTGTTATATCACGATGAATAAAAGTTTGGGAAGATCACACCAATACACCCAATGTGAACACTGTCACCTGGGGAGGGAGGTGGAATAGAATGTCGACTTTTTCTTTGCATATGTTTATGTTGTTCGTTTTGTGGCAGAAAGTATGAACTGCTTTTACGGCATGAAAAAAAATCAATAAATTAAAAGAAATCAGGAGCTTCTCGTTTCCCATGAGATAATGACAGTTTACTAATTTGAATCTCTCCAAAACCCATAGAGATCAACCAGGAGAGCAACAGAAACCACCGGTAACTCACCCCTCTGGCCAAGGCTCATGACATAATCAGCAGGCCCAGTGCAAAACAAAAAGGAGGGAACCCAGCCAGGGGCAGAGCCATCAATCTTCCCTTCCCAGGGGCCTGTCACCACCAACAACCTCCAAGGAATTGCAACTTCTGTGCTGGGACACAGTCTGCACCTGGACCAATAGTGGAGGAGAGGCCTCCACTGTGTCACCCACTGAATATACCATGACACTGACAAACTGGGACAGGACAGCTGCTGCACTGCCCTGACCCCGACCCTGCCTACACCTGCTTCCAGGCTCCTGGCAGATGTGGACAACTAGACAGAGCACAGGCCTCCACCCGCCTATGCAACTGGGCTGACCCAGCCAGAGGGGGGGCAGTGGTGGCAGGCCAGGGGCAGGAGCAGGTGGCTGGCCCTCAACCAGGGGAGGTGGGGAGGTGAGGCGTGGGTGGAGAGAACAGGGGAGGCAGGTAGGACCAAGCAGGAGTTGTGGAGTCAAGACTCTGACATATGTCCATTGTGCCATCAAACTTCACTTACAAAACACAAATTCAAAGATTAAATTACTAACAATTTCAAGTCAAGGGGTGACTACAGAGCATTACACCCCAAGCATGAGGCCCTTCTGAGAACTGGGCCCTGTGCAACTGCGCTGGTGGCATGCCCATGAAGCCAGCCCTGCCTACAGCATAACCAGGAGATGGAGCATAGTAGAAGCTTCAGTTAATGCTCAGGGAGGGAAACAAACACCTGGAGCCAGCAGAAACCCCGCCAGAGACGAGAGTCAGGTGGCAGCGCCTGGTAGCAGAACAGATAAAAATGTCCCCCAGAAAGAGCTTCCCACCCTGACTTGGACATTCTGAGAACAAGTCTGATACTTGGGCACAGGGGAAATGAAAAGATGGGCTGGAAAGTTCGTGAGACCAAAGATGGCAGTCTCGGGAGGGCATCACTTCCAGAGGGAGGGAGGTGACTAGAGAGTCACATCCCCTGGATGCTTGATGGTGAAGGGACAAAAAGCAGCAGCAAGCAACAGAAATTAAGGGTCCTTTAGAAACAAAGAGATTCACAAAATCGGAAGACACATCCCTCCTCCTTCTCTCCCCAAAAGGCACCACTTATTAAAGAGACTACTCTTCCCCGTACGGAGAAAAGAGGCACACACGAACTGAGAAACCTAGTGGGCTCTCACCTCTGCCCGCAGAGAATCACCAGTGATTGCTGGTCCAGCCAGGAAAACATCAGACATTTCAAAATGAACAGCAAATGGCAGACACAAGAAATCAGTCATTGAAGAATGGAAAGTGATAAAAAGAAATTAATTCCAATCATTCTTTTCATTTCAAGTTATAATTATAATTATAATTAATGTTCCAAGCATTATTCAACTGTATTTCAGAAGTAGAAACTCAGTAGAAAAGAAAAACAAAGACTGGAAGATCAGCCCCCTCCTGAGAAAGGCAGAAAGAACTAAGAAAGTCATGTCACACCTGGCTTTGGGGTCAGGACAACAATATAACGACTGGAGAAAAGAGGCGGTGAAAAACCCATTAGAGACGGGAATCTTAAAAGAGCACCAACCTATCATTCCTCAGAGCAATTATTTCTATTCTTTAAATGACTGAATTTTCTAACTTGGAAGAATTTATTCAAATTGTTCTGAGATCTTTTCTGTCTACCTTTGAGACAGTTTTTCACTGTGGTTCTTTTCTGAGCATGATTCATACCTACTTTTAAAATTAAGAGATTCACAATGTCCAAGGTATCCCTCAATTTCTGAAGAGTTAACACTTAAAGTTCTTTCAAGGCGTTCTATCATATATAATCCAGTTGCTAAGCAACAGGATTCTTTTGCTACTGTGATCCACAATGGATAAAGAACGGATCTGAAAGATACACTGTAAAATTTTTCAAGTATACAATCGTATGGATCATTCTATTTACTTATTGCACAGAAATTCCCAATGCCTTATTTCTTTTCAGTAACCTTTTAGCCCACATTAATGAAGAGAATATGAAAGCATATTGCACATCAATTGGGAACCGTGACAGTGTGAGAACTAACAGAAACAGAGATCATCTTCAATTACTGAAACGATCACCTACAGACTGCAACACAGCTCTACTTACAACATTCAAAGAAATTAAAAGCGAAGCCTGAAAAAAAAAAAAAAAAAGCGAAGCCTGAAATTTTCAGTAGGGAATTGGAAATTATTTTTAAAAATGATTTGGCAAACTTGGAAAAGAATCAAATAAAAATACTAGAACCAGGGCCGGCCTGGTGGTGCAGTGGTTAAGTTCACACGTTCGGCTTCTCGGCAGCCCGGAGTTCGCCGGTTCGGATCCCAGGTGCGGACATGGCACCACTTGGCAAAAGCCATGCTGTGGTAGGCATCCCACATATAAAGTAGAGGAAGATGGGCATGGATGTTAGCTCAGGGCCAGTCTTCCTCAGCAAAAAGAGGAGGATTGGCAGATGTTAGCTCAGGGCTAATCTTCCTCAAAAAAAAAGAAAATTCTAAAACCAAAGAAAAATGTAATAATCAAAATTAATAAATCAGAGTGGAAGGATTTAACAGCTGATAAGATAAAACTGAACAGAGAATTAGTAAACCAGAAGATGTCAGAAAACTATCCAGAATGTATCACAGAGAGACAAAAAGATGGGAGAGGGAGCAAAAGACACGGTGGAGACAGTGAGAAAGTCTACCATATTTACTTGGAGTTCAAGAAGAGAGAGCAAGGAAATGAGGCAGAAGCATCATGGGAGGAGGTCAAAGTTGAGACCACTTTAGAACCAATCTAAGACATCAATCCACGGACTCAGAAGGGGGAACAATTCTCAAGCAGTATAAACACGAAGAAACCCCCACCCACACACATCACAGTGAAAGCAGAGAAAACCAAAGACAATCTTAAGAGCAGCCGAAGGAAAAAATACAGATGACCTTCAAATGAATCATCCTCAGAGCAGACACTTGTCAGCAGGGACAAAGAAGACAGTGGAATGATATCTTCAGCGTGCTGAAATAAAATAGCCACCAACTTAGAACTCCATATGCAGTGAAAACATGATTCAAGAATGAAGGGGCAATAAAGATATTTTTAAACAAAAATAGAGTTTTCCCAAGAAGACCCGCCCCCAAGGAAATAAACGGTGTTCTTCAGGCAGAAGGAAAATGATCCCAGGTGGAAGGAATGTAATCAGGAGGAATAACAAACAAAAGGGGAAATACAGGGGTGAACCGAAGTGACACTGACTGCAGGAGGTAATGATATCTCACGGGGTTTAACATACACAGGGAAATAACATACAGACAGCAGCAGCATGTGGGCCAAAGGGAGGGAGACCTTCTATGTTCCAGGAGGCACGAGAAGTGCTGAGTGACTTTAGACTCTGACAAGTCAGAGGTGCATGTTCTATTTTCTCTGGTAACCAAGTAAAGAAGAGAAATACACTAGTGGGAGGGGGATCAAATGATTGAAAAAAAAATGCAATCCCTCTAAGGGAAGTCAAGAAAGGAGTGAAACACAAAACAGATGGGACAAACAGAAAACAAAAAAGCCTTAAACCCAAATATATCAGTGATTACATTAAAATATAAATAGAATATAGGAAAGTTGGTACAGAATCACAGAGTTTTAGAATTCATGGGGCTTTAAAATTATTCTAAATCCCACATTTCACCCCACTCTCCTGTTTAACCTACTGCCGTTAGGATAACACATAAATTCCTTACACGGCTGCTTGTGAAGGGCCGCTCACCTCTCCCACCTTGTGCCTCACCCCTCATGGCCCTCCTACAGCCACATGTGCCTAGTGGTCACCACAAAGGACTGGGCAGCCACAGAGTCTATCTGAGGGCCTGTTAAATGTTGCGTAAAATCTAAAGGAGGAGGAAAACTTCAATAATATTGTACGTTTTGTGATTACCTTGGTAAATTAAACTTAATTACTTGAAATATCCCAATCCTGGATAATTAACCTTGACCAACTATTTTGCAAATCCTCAAGAGCCGAATTACATCTGTTTCATTCATTTTTGTATACGTGATGCCAACACAGTGCCTGGCACATAATGGGTACTCAATATAGGATGAATGCGTGAACTATATTAATGTGGGACACCACCCAACTAATGATTCCCATTGGCCTACGTTAATTTAATTTGCAAGTTTGTAAATGAGAGCTAATGGCCTGAACATGCTAACACCAACAGTCTCACTCTCCTCGGACATGATCATCACCATGGCAATCACCATCCGAGCTAATCACCTAGGGCTCTCATGATGGGCAAGGCCCTATTCCTGGGAACTTTTCACATATCAAATCATTTAACACTCCTAACAACTCTGTGAGGTAGGGACAATTACTATGTCCATTTTATAAATGAGGAAACCGAGGCACAAAAAAGTTAAGAAAAACTTGCTCAAGGTTACACAGCAAACGAGTGGCAGACCTAGGATAGGAATCTGGGCAGCCTTACTCCAAAGTCCATGCCCTCAGCTACTATTGCTAGACAGCTCCCCCAGCTATCAGGACTGTCTGTAAGAACCCATGATGTGGCTGAATGATACCACTACAGACGGCTATTTAATCAACAGTACAACATGATGTGCTTTTATAACTTGACCTAGAAAGAAAACATGTGTCATGATGTTTGGCCAAATGCACAGGCAGAATCATGGTGTGTCTCCTGTAGCCTTTCATATCCTCTCCTTGCACCTGTGAGCGGGGAACTCAGTGACCCTGGAAACACGTCTTGCTGTCAGGAGCTGTCAGGGAAGCCAGAGCCCTTCAGTGACGCGTGCCGAGAAGTCAGTTCAAGACAATTCAAATCATCCAAAGCTGTGAGGAGGCTGAGCCCTCCCCATACCCGACCCCAACCATGCACCTGGGAGAGGCGGCCAAGGTCATTCTCACAAGGGAAAGAAAACCTCTCTTTTACTCAGGGAGAGTCAAGCTAACAAAGAGAGGAAGGCACCCCAGAACCTTAAGACGACCTGCTCTTCAAGCAGCAAAGATGGACACTTTACACAAGGACCTGGGGATAAATGTTCCTGACCAGGTTCCTCCTCCAGCCCAGGGACAGGAGGGCCTCACCCTTCTCTGACTCATCAAAGAGGGAGGAAGGGAAGGGAAGGGAAGTCATGGGCCCCAGCAGCAGTGAGCAAGGATTTCTGAATCATATGACCTTGTTTCAATTCCCAACTTTAAAAGAGAAAAACCTTGGACAAATTATTTAGCCACTCTATTTATTTATTTGTAAAATGTAAACGATACCATCTACCCAAGGTTGCTGTGAAAACGAAAATAGAGCAAACCCGCCTGCAGCACCTAGCACGGAGCCTGAGACAGAGGAGGCATGCAACAAATGTGAATTTCTTATCCCCGCTTCTAGCTTGATGAGAAAGCAGCAGTCCACAGGCGCACACTCTTCCCCTTAGATATCAGTCATATTATGTTGCTGGTGCTTACGTTGTTCCTCTTTCAAATGGAAGCGACTGAGAAAAGCAGTCATACAGCAATTGTGTAACGGGGATGGGTGCCCATAGCCCGACACAGGAGGACCCTCTGCACGCATCTTCTGCATGGCCAGCACCACTTTGTAATTGCTGTTTATGTTTTCTGAAGAATCAAAGCCAAGCCTGCAGACACTTCAGCCAAATGATTTCTTTTGTGCTGGAATGCTTGCCCAAAACACCTAATTCCTCTAATTTTCATCAGTGGAAAATGAAGTGCTTCTAAAGTGGCAGGCTTCAGGTGACCAAGAGAAAGCAGCCCTGACAGCTCATCAGTGTGGATGCTGCTAACACCTCCCCGCATTCTCCCGACTCTGCCTAGTAACGGCTGCAAATGGGGCACGCTGCATCCCACACATCTCTGAGACATCCATTACTCCAGAAAATTCTGTCAGGCAAATTAAGGACAAAGACAAAACCTTAGTTTTAAGTTTTCCTGATTTCTCCTTCAGTTTCAGCACTTATTTTGAGCTCTTTTTTGCCACTTGGTAGATACGGCAATTAAGGGTCAGAGAATCTGAACTATGTCCCTGAGGCTACACAGCTTTGCCCAAGAGTCAAAGGCCTGGGCTGGGGTTTGACTTTGCCACTTATAAGGTGTGTGGCCTGAGACAACTCATGGAACCTCTCTGAGAGCCTGAATTACCTTACCTCTCACAATAACACAGCACAACTATGAGAATTAAAGTGGATAGTTTGTGGTGCATTTTGTAAACAGAAAAGGATTAAACGCAGTTCTTCCTGTTGTAAAACTATGGATCATTACACCTGCTACTTATTTGGATACAATTTATTAACTATTAGTGGCATCATTTGGAGAATTCTGCTTCCGTTGTTGAAGATGTAAAGACCTTTCCAGCCAGATCCTAGGTATGTCAACAGATGAACACTGGGAAACCATGTGTGTTAGTCACCTCGAGCTGCCGTAACAAAACCCACAGACTGGGCAGCTTAAGGAACAGAAATTTACTTTCCCACAGTTCTGGAGGCTGGAAACTCCAAGATCAAGGTCCAGCAGATTTGGTTTCTGGAGAGGGTCCTCTTCCTGCTGTTGTCACCTTCTTGCTGTGTCTTCACATGGCCGAGAGAAAGAGCGAGCTCCCTGGTGCCTCACATTATAGGAAGACTGCCTACAGGTATCAGAGCTCCACCTTATGACCTCATTTAACCTCATCACCTCCTTAAAGGACCCAGCTCCAATTCAGTCACAGGAGGGGGTCAGGGCTTCAACATATGAATTTGGGGGGACATAATTCAGTCCGTAGCACCATGTCTGATGTGCAAATTTCCAGAGACTTTCTGACCTGTGCAGATACTCCCTTTCCCCACAGACACACAGGTCCTGCAGGTGCATCTCATGTGCCGGCTGTGTGGACCTCAGGCCCTGCTTCATCCCAGAGGCACACGCAGAGTCTCTCCCTATCATGAAGACTGATGCATAAAGGGCCAGGAAGTTTTTGCCACCCAAGGCCAGTGATCATGTAGTGGATGGGGAAGACACTGAAGCTCATTAAACAAGCAAATTTAATGGGGTTTTGATTTAATTCTCGGGGACATAAAGCAACGCACAGCTACACTCTCTCCCTTGCTACCTGTCCAGATACAAAAATCCAGGGTCATCCACACCTTCGCCACAACAATACTCGCAACCAACATTCGTGGGGATCTTAGAGGAGCCAGGAACATTCCAGGCCCTTGGGATGGAGCATGAATAAAACAGGCAACAGTCCCCGCCCTCATGCAGCTGGCGGTCTACTTAACACCTATCACCCCTTCACTCTCACTTCCGCCAGGTGTTCTTGGTCTGGAAGCCCAGCTGGAGACCGTCTGTAACTTTGGGAGCCTCACCTCACTGCACCTCTGTCTTCTCAGCTTTCCAGTGGCAAGAGCAGGAGGGGCTTAAAGGTGCTGTTAACCCAAACAACACTATGTGAGTATCACGACTTGAATTTTTCTCTGTTTGCCTATTTGTAACCTCAGACTTTCCTGCATGGGTTGCTGGACAGAAAATATTCACTGAACATCGACTTCATGTCATGGGGGGCTAAGGCAGCCAAGGGTGGGGGGCAGAAAGGACCCAGAGTTAGCAGACTGAGGACATGACTTCCACCCTTCTTGAGGGAAACCAAATCTGTATAGAACACTGGCCTCCAGGAAGGCGAAGGGACACATTTTGCTCTGCATATAGGAGAGGGACTCCTCCCAGTGTGGTGACACCCCTCCCTGAGATGAGTATAGTGTAACTCTGCAGAGATTTCACGAGAATTAATGACAATGTGTGCAGAACGCCTAGCCCAAGGCCTGGCATGTGGTACATGATCCATAAAAGAGATATTGATGAATACGCAGGGCAGCCCTCACACAGGACACACAGGTTCACCACAGCGCATGGCTCTACCTACCCCCTGGACTAAGGGTTATGGCTGCAGCCCCATAGGGCCATCTGGGATGCAGTCATCGTGATACAACGTGGAGGGAGGTCCGTGTGAGAATGACAGAACCCAAGTTTGGGACGCTGGGGGCCCTGGCACATGACTGCAGTGCCTGTATCATAGCTCCCAGTGAGCCCCAGAGGAAAGGCAGGAGCCTCATGGAGGGACTGGGGTAGGGAGCTGCTGGCCCAGAAGAAACAAGAGAAAGGTAAGCCTGGGGGCCACCAGGGCCTGTGCTGGGGACAGAGGGTCTCAGGGAGCCAAAGGGTTTCATAATTCTGAGGGTGGGGCACTACCCAGAGAGGCCAAGTTTTGGGGGTTACTAGAGCCCTGCTGTACCTGGCCTGGAGAAAATGCCCACGATGCAGGGGGCCTTTTTGTGCATTATATTTATACATAAAGCACTATTTAAGTGTTTTGCATATAAATAGAATCCTTATAACAACCTATGAGGTAGGAACAACCATCACCCCCATTTTACACATAGAGAAACATAAGTAACCTGCCCCAGGTCACACAGGTGGTAACTCAGGGAGTGGGAGGAGCTCTCCCCAGGAAGCACACATGCTACCTGCTGCCTCGCCCTCCCTCACAGGCCCAGTCACTTCCCCCAAGAAGCTGCATTCTCAAACCTCCCCCAGTAGACCAGCGGTTGGCAAACTTTTTCTCTAAAGGGCCAAATAGTAAATATTTTTGGTTTTGTGGACCATTTGGTCTCTGTTGCAACTACTCCACTCTGCCACTGTAGTGTGAAATCAGCCACAGACAACACAGAAATGAACGAGCGTGGCCAGGTTTCAATAAAATATTGTTTATGTTCGCTGAAATCTGAATTTCATATAATATTCACCTGTCACAAAATGTTCTTCTACTACTTTTTTTCAGCTATTTAAGAAATGGACAAGCCTTTCTTCAGTCATAAGCTGTACAAAAACAGGCAGCAGGCAAGATTTGGTCCTCAGCTGAAGCTCCCACGTCCTGGCAATAGACCCAACTAAGTATGGCTCTGCTTTCGTTTCCCCTCCCTGACTCTGAATGGCTGGGGGGTTTCCATGAACAACCTAACTGTGCCGAGCCCTGCCCCTCATAGAGGCCCTGACGATGCCCACAGGCCCGGGATACACTCAGTCATCTGTAGATCTACAAGGTAGACACAGCTACGCAGTTCAATAAATCCATCAAATGACACAAAATATGGTCCTGTTTTTATATTATGACCAGAGGAGGAGGAAAGAAAAAAGGTGATGGGAGAAGGAGGGACACAAATTTGCAGTGGTACAAACAAGGTTTCTGGTCAGAATGACCTCAGATAAGTTACTTAAACTCTAACATCTCAGTTTCCTTTTCTACAAAATGAGGATAATAACACATGTCTGTCCCAGGGCTGCTGTGATCACATGAGATGATGCACACAGATGTAAGCACACACACAGCCTCCCCACGGAAGGAAGACCAAAGAGAAAGCAGGAATGAGGCAGGCCTAGGAGGCCCCAGGATGGTCAGCTCACTCTATGCTCTGAATTCTATGTTCCTAAAGGAGCAGGCCTTGTCTGCTTCATGATCAGACTGCGGATGCTCAATAAACACTCACTGAGGAGCAGGAGGAGAAAAAGATGATCCACATGCCTCCCAAAAGAACCTAAATCTAATATCTTGCATATAAAGTCATTGAAAAGTTACAAAGCATTGATGAAAATGCTTTGGTTTCAAGATATTTTTCTATTTTATTTTAATGTTCCAAAAAAAACAAAAGGATATTTTATTTAAGATACTGTTCATTCTTTAAACTTTGTACAACATCTTACTATACTTTGGAGGGTAGGAGAATATCTTAATGAAACAAACAGCAGCTAACCCCACGAAAGGCCTGTGTGAGAACATTCTAGGTCATTACTGTTGGACTATCTTAGACACAACTCAAGTAGTAGCTGCAGAGCTTAAGAGATGAGTTTTTTGGTTTTGTTTTACGCAATTTAAGAAATACCCCACATAGGCTTTCCCTCTATGTTTAATATTTTCTCCTTGCCTATGCTTACACGTGTTCTCAATGGAATCTGCGGCCAATGTCTGTGGGATTTTTTTTGTATTAAACTTTCAACTAGGGTCTCCCCCTCCTGCATCTAGCTTCCTAGCCCCTCACTCTGGTCAACAAGGCTCTAAGCTGACCCAGGTGTGAGTGACGAGGATGACAATGAGGGGAGGTCAGCATAGTGGTCAAGATGATGGCCTCTGGAGCCACCATTCTAGGTTTGAATCCTGACTTAGCCACTTACTAGTTGTGTCCCCTTGAGCAAGTCACTTAACCGCTCCAAGCCTTAGGGTCTTGGTTAGCAAAATGGGAAAATAGTAGCTCTCTCATGGGGTTGGTGTGAGAATTAAATAAAGTAATATATATGTAAAGCACTTAAAACAGTACTTAGTATAAAGGAAGTGCTATATAAAAATGTGTGGTTTTAAAATTATCATCATCATATCAAATCCTCAGCTTTCTAGTCGACACAGCTGGGACCTGCTGGGCCAGTCACACCAGTTTGACTTCTGGTAAGCAGCTCGTCTTTACAACGTCTTCTCTGCGAGCTGACCAAAGGGAGCCCGAGGGCCTGCGTGGTTTCCTAGGCCAGCTCCCCACCCTGGTCTTGTCCCTATATCTGACCCTATGTCTCTGTCTGAATTCAGAAGGCCCCAGCACTACAGCCCGCCACGCCCAAGTCAGGGGCTAAGTGCCTGTTGCTCTGTCTGTTCTGTCTTCCTCTCTGGAGCTGGAGCATCACCATGCAGCCGCAGCTCCAGCTGGAGTCCTTCTGTGCCCAGGAGCCCACGTCAGGTGTCAGCTGCCACAGCATATGCAGCCCCCAGCCTAAATCATTCCAACACTGCCTCACCCCCACATCTGAATTGTTTCCAGGCCTGCCACCACCTTCAAGCCTGGATCCTTGCCTTTGCTCTCACAGTCCAATCTGACTTCCTGTCACAGTGGTGCCGGTGTCAGAGGGTCTTCCTCAGCCCTCTTCCACCCCCTGCTTCCCGCTCTTAAGCTCAGACCAAACATTAACCATTTAATCAAGTAAAAAGGAGGCAGTGGTGGTGATGGGACTGTAGCATGTTACAAGCACTTTGGAAAACAATTCAGCAGTGTCTTTAAAAGTTAAATACACACTTACCATACAACTTGACTCCACTGGCATGTATCTACTCAAGAGAAATAATGAAAACATATGTCTACAGGAAAAGGTGAATGCAAATGTTCACAGTAGCATGATTTAGTTTCACAGTAGCAAAAGATTGGAAACAACCCAAATGTCTATCAACTGATGAACAGAAAAATAAAATACAGTATATCCTAGCAATAGAATACTACTCATCAATAAAAAGGGACAAATGACCAAGTCATGCTACAACATGGATGAACCTTGAAAACATTATGTGAAGTGAAAGGAGCCAGACAGAAAAGGCTACATATTGTATGATTCTATTTCTATGAATTTTTTTTTGAGGAAGATTAGTCCTGAGCTAACTGCTGCCAGTCCTCCTCTTTTTGCCAAGGAGAACTGGCCCTGAGCTAACATCCATGCCCATCCTCCTCTACTTTATATGTGGATGCCTACCACAGCATGGTTTGATGAGCGGTGCCATATCTGCACCCGGGATCCGAACCAGTGAACCGCGGGCCACCAAAGTGGAACATGGACACCTAACTGCTGAGCCACTGGGCAGGCCCCTCTAAGAAATTTCTTGTAAAGGAAAACCAGCAACAGAAAGGATCAGTGGTTGCCTGGGTCTGAGGGTGGGAGTGGGCTCAATGTATACAGGTACTATGGATCTTTTAGGGGTTGGATTGTGGTCATGTTTGCATAGCTATAAATTTACTAATAAACTCATGAAAGTATACACTGAAAATGGATGAACTTTATGATATGTATATTATACCACAATGAAGACTTTTTTTAACCAAAAAAATGCAATGATAACTCCCAAAAGGCTTAAAATTTATTCTAAATATAGATTATCTTCTTTTGGTAGTATAGAGGGCTGTATCCAAATTTATTATGTTTTTATTCTATGCCTATACCACACAAGGATCTTCTGAGAAGCTTCCCCCAATCCCCCCAAAAATGTTAGGCTCAGGCTGCTGAATTATAACTACAAAGTTCAGGGCCAGGCTGGTGGCCTAATGGTTAATTTTGGTGTGCTCCACTTTGGCAGCCCAGGCTCAGTTCCTAGGCGCGGACCTACACCACTCATCAGTGGCCATGCTGTGGTGGCGGCTCACATACAAAGAGAGGAAGATTGGCAACAGATGTTAGCTCACGGCAAATCTTCCTCAGCAAAAAAATAAATAAATAAGTACAACTATAAAGTTCACCTTGAACTTCTCTGACCAACTTTACTGCAAATCTTGATTAAAAGGGACCACTTATTAAAAATAGAATAAACATGTTATAATTAATATAAAAAGTACAACTAATTCCTGTTTGACTTTCCTTGGAATGTTAAATCTAATGAGCAAAAATAAATGTGACTGATATTTTAATAGAAAACATAACAGAAGG
Organism: Equus quagga; assembly: GCF_021613505.1. Lineage (NCBI taxonomy): Eukaryota > Metazoa > Chordata > Mammalia > Perissodactyla > Equidae > Equus > Equus quagga. Next base: position 129,650,227 of record NC_060273.1, read on the forward strand.
GGTGGATATCTCACGTGAAGTCTCATTAATAAAATTTAACCATGATAAACTGGATCTCCAAATCATACTTATCATTTTACCAAATTAGAAATGTATTTCACTTCTTTTAATGGTTTACAAATGGCTTAATTCCAGACAGCTCTGGACCCCCCACTACTGTGTTTGTCTTGGTCTAATATCCTGCACAATTAGCATTCTTTGAAACACACTTTAAAACATGCTGATGCAGATGAGAGACGTTCCGCTAATATCTTTCTCCTAAAGCACTTTGACTAATGATAGCTGGCCACCTTTCTTTTCTCTAATTTTGTGTAATTAAAGGGTCAGCATTGACATTTTCTCCCCTTTAGCGGATAATCCTGTGTAACATAAAAACTTTCCCCATGTCTCTGTAACAGACACGGGCTCCTCCATCCTCCAGCCTCAGATCTACTGTGAAGGTCTCAGACGACGTTAAACATGGTCCTGCTCAGAACCCTCACTTTGTGATACCCCAACTTGTCTCTTCAGAATGCTCTTTCACTTGGGCGGCTTTTAAAGCCTGCTTGTTTCTCACCACCATGCATCCATTATTCCCTGGGGACACAACATCTTGTGGGGTCCTCGAGTGGAGGACCACAACCACGGCACTCGGACATCGGTCTCTCTGAGGGCATCCAAGTTTACGTATGTTGCTTCCTCCCCAGTACTTGTTCTGTGACCCTTCCATTTCAATAAGCTCTCTAGTGACAGCACAGAAGTCAAATGAAGCCATTTTTTAAAATTTTGTTTTAGTCATTCAACTGAGAGTTTTTCAGTTTTTTTTACTTTTCAGAATTAAGTTTTTCAATTTAAATTTTAATTAAAACTTGGGGCTCACAGACCAGATTCTATTCCTGTAGAAAGAAAATCAGCTTAACCCACAGCATAACCTAGTGTACTTCTGCCTTGTCACTGGGCAGCTAATCCTCTGCCAACACCTTCTCCACCACTGCGGGCTGGTTATTAATATATTTCTAGTAAAATATTCAACACAAAATGTTATACCCACACTAACAAATTATTCAAAAGCATTTGAATTTCAATTAAGTAAGCAAACAATTATTTAACACCAAGTTTATGCAAAAGACCACTAAGTATGTGAAAGGAAATAAAGAAAAATACATAATTCTTACCTCCGACAGCTTCCTGATATGCATTCCCACAAAATAAAAATATGTTTCCTTTCAAGTACAAGTTTCCAAATATGGAGGAATAAAATATTTAAGAAGCCTTTTGAATAATATGTAGTTACAACCAAGCAGCATTTTGATAAGTATGTTTAAGAGACTTCCTAGAAAGTGACCAGACTATTATTCATCTTAGTAAATACACACTGACTTTCTTTTTTTAATGTAAAAATGAAGGATGAAGATGAGAAGAGTAAGACAGTTACAAACAGGAACTGCAATCAACAGAGAAGACAGCGGCCACTTGAACGAGGTCTTTCTCCAGGGCACCTTTGGAGGGTAGCTCTCGTAGGAAACATCCAGAAGACTGAATAATACTACTTACTGAGACTCCAGCACACAGACGTCATTGCTCTTCTTTGGTAAGTACTGAAAGTAACTCACGATTACATTCAAATCTTTATTCAAACACTTTCATTCTCAGAAATATCATAGTTTAAAGTGAATCTCAAGAAAGAACCTTAATTGTGTTCAATATGAATTAAAATATTGAGAGAAGAGTGGTTAGATGCCATATACTTCAACAGATTAAAAGTAATTTGTGGAGGTAAGTAGCACAATCATTTTACTTATAATACAAAAACAACATTTTGCTAATATTTATTGAGCCGCACATGAAGAGCATTACCTACGTTATCTCACTGAATCACACAGCAACTGTGTCATATAAGCACTACGATTATCATCTCCATTGTACCCATAAAGGAACAGAGATTAGAGAGCTTGAACAAGGTCACACAGCTACTAAGTGACAAAGCCAAGACTGGCTTCCAAGTCTGTTTGATGGCCGAGGCCAGCTCCCAACCACCATCCCTGACTCTCACGGGATAATGTGTTCTTAAAGCAAAGTTCACATTAGCCACTGGATGATTTCTCTGGGGAAATGGCAAAGCTACACTGATTTGCTAAAGAAACCACAAGTGTCTGGCCAACTTGCATTTCAGGTTTTGCATTTCAAGGTCCAGAGTTATCATTTAGAAAACAGAGCTACTGATCCAGACGGCGTGGATTAGAATCCTAACTTCATCACTAACAAGACTGTGACACTAAAAAATTACCTAACCCTTCTGGGGATAAGAAGGGTACCTACTTTTTCCTAGGGTTGAATTAAGTAAATAAAACGTGTAAAGTATTTAGTGAGCATATATAAATGTTGGCTATTATTTTTAATATCATCATCATCACCATCTCATATTCCCACATTTAATCCATCAGAAATTATGTCACCTGTGTCCTCAAAAATATATTTGGAATCTGACCATTTCTTACCACCTCTGCCACCACTACCCTCATCCAAACCATTGACATCTCTCTCCTGAGTTATTCCAATGAGCTCCTAACTTGCCTCTTTCAGACAATTCTCAATGCAGTAGGCAGAATGATCCTAGTAAAACAAATCACTCCTTTGGTCAGACCTCTCTAGTGGTTCCCATCTGGTTCAAAGCAAAAGCCAGAATTCTTACAACAGACACATGACACGCCCACCCCTCGCCTCCCTGACCTCATCTCTCACTTATTCCACTCCAAAGTCACATGCCTGCTTGTGGTTCTCAAAATGCCCAGCACATCCCAGACTCAGGGTCTCCCTCTGTCTGGGGCACTCTTCCTCTAGATAGCCACATGGCTTACACCCTCATCTCTTTTAAGTCTTATCTCAAAAGTCACCTTCCAGTAAGAACCTCTCTGGCAATGCATCCCAGCAGTTAAGAGGCCAGATTCCACCGTCGGCCAGCCTGGGTTCCAGTCCTGACTTTGCCACTTCCTGGTGGTGTGACCTCGAGTTACTTAATCTCTGTGGGCTTTGGTTTGCTCGTCTTCAAAAGTAAGATAATAGTACCAACCTAATAATGCTGTTGTAAAGATTCAATGAATTAACGGAAATTGCTGAGAATGGGGTGGGCTGTCATAGATATTAAATCTAAGATGCTCTGCATTATAACGCACACCATTATTTTATCTGCCACTTAAAGAAACAGTGTCAATTAAAGTAGTAAATACTATTAACTATAAGGTGCATCCCAATTCCAGAGCTGCAAAAATGGTTTTTGAAAAAGCACATCTTAACGTCAACGAAATGTGATTTAAGTGTTAGGTATTTTAGAAGGTCATTTCTTCTCCCCTTCCCTGAACTGTTTTCCTCTCTAACACTTACCGCTAACATGTTTGTCTTAGCCAGTCCAGGCTGCTGTACAAAATGCCACAGACTGGGTGGCTTATAAACAACAGAAATTTATTTCTCCTAGTTCTGGAGGCTGGAAGTCCAAGATCAGGGTGCCAGCAGGGTTGGTTCTGGCAAGGGCCCTCCTAGAGGTTGCAGACTATCAACTTCTAGTTGAATCCTCACACAGCAAGAAAGAGGGCAAGGGAGCTCTGTGGGCACTAATCCCACTCGTGAGGGCTCCACCCTCATGACCTCATCACCTCCCAGAGGCCCCACTTCCAAATACCATCACACTGGGGTTAGGATTTCAACATATGAATTTGGGGGACACAAACATTTAGTACATAACAATATTTATATTGTACTTAGTTATTTTGTAATCAGTAGTCTCCCCCAACTGGAATGTAAGCTCTAAGAAGTCAGGAACTTTTACCTTTTTGTTGCTGTCATAACCTGGTATCATGAACATTGCCTGACACAAATTAGGCTCCCAAACAAAATTTGCTCAACAAATTAATGAAAGTATAGATGAAAAAGGAGACAGATATGAAGGAAATATTTCTTATTAAGTGGAAGACGAACACAGAATTTCAGGATGTGTTGAATGAAAATGGTGAATGAATTATAACAGAGGCTCCATGAAAGCAAGGACCTTGTTCGCATCCCCTGAACTGAGGACATGTAGGCCCTCACCAAATACTTGCTGCATACCCAACTGAATGAATGAATGCCTTGTCTGTGGTCTCTGGTCCTGGATCTGCAACAGAGTGAGTCCCTAACAGGGAGAGCACAGCATCGTCCAGTCTCACTCCCATGCTGGCGGGCCGAGTGCTGAGGGACACACAGGAAATGGAGCTAAGATGCTGGGCACTGACAGCAAAGGCTACTCTGAATGCTTCATCATCGAATGATATGATAAAAGACCAATAAATATAGCCAATGTGTAGTCTATGCCCCTACTTTTATGTTTCCCAACTTGGAGTTTAACAATCACAACATGTAGGTAAACACTGGAAGGAAGGTAGGGCCACGGGTTTATTCTGTGATACAAGGGGCCTTGGGGCACTGTGGGATAAGGTAAATGACAGACCCTCAGCCTCTGTGGGCTCCTCTGTGGGATGAAGGCTGTCATAGGTGTGCTGAGGCCAGGAGAGCCAAGACTGGCCCTCAGAGGTGGGACAGACGAGTAGAAGGGAGGCCTTTCCAATGATGCGATGGTCACAGCATTTACCAAGCATCAGGCACTCCGCTGAGACCTTCACATTCTCTCATTTACTGCCCACTACTCCCAGAGGAGACAGGTATTGCTCCCACTCCATCACACAGATGAGAACACAGCCTAGGGAACACTCGGCTAGCAAGAGGGGAGCTGGATTCCAGAGCGAGAGCTCTCGACCACTTATTCCCAAAGATGACATACACCCTGGGAGGGTCTGAGCCTCGTCTGGACCTGAGGGGTCTAGGAATCTTGGGAGGATGGTGGAGGAGGGCGGATGAAGGGCAAACTGCTATGGCGAGGCAGCAGGTAGATGGGGAAGGCCAGACTGAGGTCTCTGGTAGACTGGACAAGGGCCCCCGGCACCCGAGAGCAAATCCGAGGGCCTAGTTTCTGAGCGGTCACTCTGCCTGGTCTCTTTGGTCATCCCTGAGTCTTCCCTGAAATCCTCCTGAACATGACAGTCTTGTCTCATCTCCACTCTGGGGAAGCACAGACAGAACCTTAGGTGCAGGGTTAGCAAGACTATCACAGTGGGGAGGAGGGGCCCACTCCCACTCTGAGGCCTGCATGGAGGTGGAAGCAGTGAGGATCAAAGCAGAAAACAAAACGCCATGGGATGGAGTCAAGAGCCCCCCAGTCCTTCCAGCGCTAGTTCTGGGGGCCAGTTTAGCAATAAAGGTGACATTTCCCACAGAAAGTCAATCCTGGAAGGTCATACGGAAACGCTAGGCATGTGTACCACGTTGTCATCAAGAGCTGCAGCCAAGACTCTGGAACTGGGGAAACGGCCAAAGTTATAAGAAGCAAGCCACGGGAATGCAGGGACCTCAGCGAGGGGATCCCAACACGGCGGCCAGATGGCATCCTCCTGGTCGCGGCCACTCCAGACAGGACTCGCTGTAGGCTAGCCTCTGCCTTCAGGTCCTTGAAAGGACCTCCTGGCTCCTGACAATTCTTTTGTACATAACAGGTGCACCCGAAGCACCCGGCACAAAGTAGGTGCTCAGTGAATATACGCTAATGAATGAATGAATGAATGAATGAATGAAACTAGATTTGGGCCTCAGATGCCACTCAGTGAAATATTGATTTAAATTGGCTTGTTTCCATCATCCATGGTAAGACTCATGCCTAGAATCAAACTTTTCCCCCTTAAATGTAAAAAACTCAAACATATATTAAACTTGGAAATATTAATAAAACGTTTTTTGGAAAGGTCTAAAACAAATGAGGTTTAATTCAATGCAACAAAAATCTGCCACACACACACACACACACACAGAGCTGCGGGTGGGGAATGAAACCCCAGGAGCTAATTTCCATGGAAGCAGGTGAACTACTAAATCCAGGAAAAAGTCTCCTTTCAGGTCAGTTTCCTACCCTGACTAAGTGCTTTCATTTGAAAGTCCATCCTCAGAAGCGAGTGATCAAGACATAAGGAGCCTCCATCATACCTGCAATGCTCGGTTTTGTCCTCATCCACATAAGAGGGGGCTCTCTCTTCCCGGAGGGCCCTTCTAACCACCACAGAAGTCAGGGGAGTTGGGGGCCTGGGTGCTTAGCAGAGAGAGCAAGCCTAGGGCACCATTTCCATAGGACAGGCCCTCATGAAAGGCAGAGCTCTCCCTGTCACCCCACCGCCTGCTGTTGGAGTGGGCATGCTGCAGGGGGTAAGAGAGACATAAAACCAACAACCCACAAAGAACAGCACCCTGGGGGCCTTGCCAAGACTCACAGCGGCCGTGCACTGCCTTCCGCTTCACACACATGGAGTCGGGAACAAAACCCCACGGCAGGAAGCCACAGGGTGAAATCATGGTTTTCTTACTTCAAAGACAAGAAGGAAAACAAACTGATGAGCTCCCCTCACTTCCCACAGCCAAGCCCTGACCAGCACGAACCACGCTGCCAGGGAAATCTTCTGATTCAAAAGATGTACTACCTCCAGCAGCAGTCCCCTCAACCTTCTTGGTCTTTTCATTACCTCTGTATTATTTTTTTATCCGTTAGCCCCAGATTACGATTTTTTATCATTAAAAGACAAATTAGTCAGACAACGCAATGATGCACTTGGTTTCCACGACAACGCTTCAAAAAAAAAGTTCAACCTGCTGCATCACCATGAAGCACTCTGAAAATCATTTCCTAGCAACCCTGTAGGCATCTAGAGACACAGACCTTTCTCCACCTTTTACCCAGACCTCAGAGAACCACACATGACAACACTCAGGTACCAGAAACACTTCAAGTTGGCATATTTCACCAATGTTTGGAGCAAAACAATTCCCAGCTACGTGTGCAGGGAGCCAGGCAGCTATCAGGATGGCTCCAGCACACTGCATCGCCCCCTGAGCTATGGGCTACAAACGCTCCACTGAACTCCTCTCGGACTAACCTGATTTGAAGACAAGTGACCACCTTGGGATAATTCACAAATATCTACACACTAACCTGAAAAAGAGGAATTTACAAATCACCCTTTGCCAATCCAAAAGACAGTGTGGCTCTCTCTTTCAGGCTTCTCACAGAACAATGAGATGTACCAATGTAGTAGGAAAATAAGAAAAAAGTACAAAGTTTAAGACACTTCATAACAAAGTTTACCAGCTAAAAGACAAGAAGCTTTTGCATAAGTAAATGTGAAATACAGTGGAATTTTTTAAAATGAGAAATGGATGCTTTTCTATACTTGCACTATTTCTCAAAGTTCTCCAAAATAACACCTTCTAAAATTAACAAAAACTAGAATGTGCTCACTGTAAAATAGTTGGTTATCGTGCAAACTGGTCTTCAAGGGCAAACCACCACTACCAGCCCCTGTCTGTCCCACTCCGTGCCCGGGAGGCCCAGCCCGCATCCTGCACACCAGCCTCCCTTCCCAGCTGCTTTCACGCTGGGTGCAGCCAACGGGAGGCCCTGGCAGGGCAGTGGAGGGCGAGGGGACAGAGAGGTTGGCTCATTTCTTCCCTGCTCCTCCCGGCTCCAGGGCCCCGGCCTGGCAACAGCTCGCGCCTTCAGGAGGACAGCTCCGGCCAGCAATGCTCTGCCCTCTCCTGGACCCCTGCAGCCCTAGGGCTGGTGAGGACCCCACACAGTCGCGGGTCGGGGCGCCTCACTGTCCCTTGCCTTCTCCAATCTCTGCTCCCACCTCTGTAAGCAGAATCCCCAGTTAATTCTCTTCATCAGAACTGTGGGGGTGGGGGGTGGGAGGTGAATTATTTCCCCGGGGACCCTGATTGCTACAACTTTGACAACTGCAATCAATTCTGAATTAACAAGGAGCAAAACCTTTTGTCACACAGCTCCCTTTTGACATTATTACCATTAGTATTATTACCATTAGTATCATTCCTACCTTCTCTGATTATCATACAAAGGAAAACTGAAAAGGAAGGTGATTTGAAATTCCCTCCTTTTAAGCCTAAATCCACTTCATTCCACTGTAACCAGGGAAGAGCAGCCAAAGGAGAAACAAAATGTTTCCTTAGAAACCTTATGTCCATCCACAAAGCACAGCTATTACATTAAAATAAGAAGCAGGACGAATTGGAAAAGTAGGAAGGGCAGGTGTCCATAGACATTCCCCAAGTCCTTTTGAGCTGGGTCTTCACAGCCTGGCTTGTTTTGTTTGCTGTATTACGAATTTCCATACCATCAGCTGCATCTGCATTCAAACGAGAATGTAGAAAATGCAGTCCAAAACAACTACACATGAATTTTGCATGAGCCACCATTTGGGAATTATCTGTACCACTATTCCCTCTAAATTAGCAAAACAAATATCAAGCACCAACACACACTGTGTGACTCATTGTGCCCAAACCATAAAATTGGCTCCACATTTAATTCCAGTGCTTCCAATGATTTCGTATTCACACTAAGCTTCTGAACCAGATCTAACCCTTAGCTCCTGACTTGTGAAAATGGTGACCTCTCAGCTGTTACTGCGAGATGTGACTCACATGTGCTCAATAGCACCTCCTGTGGCAGCAAAAGAAAGCGCCACTTAAGGATCCTTGCAACCAAGTCTCTTGTCTTTCCTCAAGATCCTACCAATGGCTTCCCCTAGACTGCAGTCAGGGCAGTGATCCAAACGGGAGGCTTTTGTAGAAGGCACAGGCCCAGGCCCACTCGCTTATGATTCTAGAGCTCCAGGACAGGGCTCCACAGGAGATTCCGGCACACACGGGAAAGCCCAGTGTGAGGAGTTGTGCCTGGGCTCTGCCTTCCTCAGCTAAAAGGCTGCAGTGTAAATAAAAATGTTGAGGAATACCAATACAGTTGTTCTGGAGGTCCCCTGAACCTAGCAGGGAACCAAGACCCAAATTCACGTCAGACTTCACCCATGGTATCTGGTTCATTGCCTAAAAACAACCCTGAATTAGCCATCAGGGAAAGGCAAATCAAAACAACAACAAGATCCCACCTCACACCCACTTGAATGGCTATAATCAAAGAGACAGATAATAACAAGTGTTGGTGAGGATGTGGAGAAACAGGGACCCTCATACATGCTCGTGGAAACGTAAAATTGTGCAGGCGCATTGGAATATAGTTTAGTGGTCCCTCAAAACATTAAACTTAGACTTACCACATGACCCAGCAATTCCACTTGTAGTATACACCCAAGAGAAATGAAAGCATACATCCACACAAAAATCTGTACAAGAATACTCATAACAGCATTATTAATAACAGTCAAAAAGTGGAAACAATCCAACTGTCCATCAATGGATAAATGGATAAACAATATGTGGTATATCCATACAACGGAATAATATTTGGCAATAAAGAGGGATAAAATACTGATTCATGCTTCAACGTGGACAAACCATGAAAATATCATGCTATGTGAAAGAAGCCAGACACAAAAAGTCACATACTGTATGAGTCCATTTATATGAAATGTTCAGAATAAGCAAATCTATAGAGACAGAAAGTAGATTAGTGGTTGCCAAGGGGTGGGGAAGTGGGGGATTGGGACTGATTGCTCATAGGTATGGAGTTTCTTTTGGGGGTGATGGAAATATTCTAGAATTAGACAGTGCTGATGGTTGCACAACATAATGAATATACTAAAAGTCAGTGAATTGTACACTTGAAAATGGCGAATTTTATGTTATGTGAAATATACTTCAAGCAAAGAAAAAGTCAGTGATATGACACTTCATACATGGTGTTCCATAGTATCATTTGCACACAAGAGCCAGATTATAACAGCACTAGACAGGACCAGACAGGGGCTCCCCACCTGTGGTCAAAGCTTACTAAAATTCTAACACTAACTTTTCTTTTATTCAACTGTTTGCAAGGAAAACGAATTCTGCATTTGATTCTATCTCCTATCACTGAGGCATATGGCTTAACTAGAAAGCAAATTTACATAGTTACATTGATTAAATTGAGAACACAAACATTGTCAAGAATATCTAAGCTGAGCTCTCCTTTAGCTGATGGCTAAATTCGGGGACCCACATACACACTTGGAGACTTTTCCTTCTACCCTTCCTTTCCCTGTACCCCCCTCGTTCCCTTGATCCCCAGCAAGGATGTTCTGCCAAACCTAAGCCAAAACCTAGACATCATTCCAGATTGTTCCATCTCCCACATCTGCCTCATCCAAACATCAAATAACTTCTCACTTTAAAAACTAAAAATTTATTCCCTCCTCTATTGCCTCACAAAAAGAGAGAGAACCAGACATCAAGTGCCCCCTGATGGAAGTACACACCACCTGTAAAGTAGTCTTGCCAACTTAAATAAACAAATAGGCCTGAATCCAACCAATATCTAACTATCAATCCGCAGGGACGACAGGACCAGAAGAACGTGGCGCCAGAGACCGCAGGAACACAATCAGCAAAACGCAGACTGTGGGAGACTCTGCTGGACAAATGACCCAGTTTCTGCAACAAACAAATAGTAAGGAAGAAAGAGAGAAAGGGGGACCAACAGATTAAAAGATACTTAAGATACGTATCAACCAATTGCAATGGGTGGATCTTAGCCCAAAAATGACTCAAACAACACATTTTTTTAAACAAAGACATTTATGAGATAATTAAGGAAATTTGGACATTGTCTTGGTATTTGATAATATGAAAGAATTATTTTAATGTTTAGGTATGCTAATAGCATTATGGTTGATTTTTAAACAGTCCTTACCTCTTAGAGTTACGTGTTGAAATAATTACAGCTGAAATAATATGATGTTTTAGATTTGCTTTAAAATAATCGCAGAGTGGGGGGAGAGTGGGTGGAACAGCCTTAATTTTATAACTGTCAAAGCTGGGTAGTGTGTACATGAAGTTTCAATATACTATTCCCTCTATTTTTGTACACATTTGGACTTTTCCATGATAAAAAATGTTACACGATGAGCCTTCAAAAATTGGCTTGTATATTGTTGAGAATTATGTTCAAAGCTAATGATGCCACATATATTAATTATATCATCCTCACAACAACTCTATGAGATGGGTATTTTTACTATCCCCCTTAAAGGAAGAAATTGAAAAATAATGAAGTTAAGTCACAGAACTAAGTAAGTGGTATGCATGGGATTATAACCTAGTTCTTTCTGACCTCAGACCCACCCAAGTGTTCAGTGGGAAAAACAGAAACCACTCTACATATACTAAACAGAGAGCGATCAGTGTAGGGAACTGTTGAAAAGGTGTTGGAAGGTATGGAAGAGCAAAGAGAAGATGGAGGTGAGCTGGAGAACCTAAGAAGATGAAAGGGTGCCTGCAGAGATCAGAACTGCTAATGCCGGGGCCTGCACCCACAAGCCCACACTCATCAGTTGGAGGCACTGCACCATCCCTGCTAAAGTGGTGCCACTGCCACTTAGCAGGAGCTACTGCTGTTGTCTCTTCCCTTCTCCCACATCCCAATTTCCTACCAGTACCTCCTACTGCAGAATCTAAAAGAAGACCAGCTGGCAAAGGGATCTGGAAGATGCAGTCTGAAGACTGCTAGCCCTACACAATGCAAAGGAGAATAGAGAAAAGCAGGAATGGAGTTGAGAACCAAGAGACAAATAACCAACATGGCTACTGTGCTATATACTTCTTGTCAAGTTACAATGTCAAATCGTAATCGCTCGATGTATAACTCTTACTTGAAGTTTTTCTTTCTTCCTCCCTCTCCTGTAATAATAGCTACTACGTGGCCATCAAGCACTTGAAATGTGCTAGTCCATATTGAGATGTCTTGTAAGTGTAAAATACATTCCAGATTTCGAAGACTTAGTTACATACACACACATTCATGAGAACCTAGAAGGTTTACAGGCACTGTACATCTGTTCTACTTGCACCCATCCTTTCAATGGTTGCATTATTCCCACCTTACAAGGAGTTACCCAGCTTCTCCAAGGTCACAAAGCTTGCGGAGGGCAGAACTGCAACTCAAGCTCGGGCCAGTGAGTATCTTTCCATCACCCCAGGTTGCCCTTTTCTAGCCACAAAAATTCTAGGAAAGGAGCTGCAGTGGGGCCTTGTGCAATGGCTCCTCTGAAAAGCTCCACGATCTCTGAAGCTTGGTATTAGCAGCGACGCCTGGGCAGGCACCAAGATGTGCCTCTCCCTCCGGGTGGTCAGTGAGCCCTCACCTACAAAGAACATGTTTAGAATAAGGACACAATTTAACTAACTTAGCTGGAAATATTTCTTCAAGAAAAGCACCTCACCAACTTAAATAAGCTCTCTTCCGCCAAAAATGGGCAATTTGAGCTCCCAAAGTATAACAACGAGTTAACATACATCAAATATATGTGCAATCCGTGATAACAGTAAGCAAGCAAACCAAAAGAAAAACAAGTAAAAAAAAAATCCTCGTCACCTTAGGAGAATGCTGGGGACTCAACTCATTATTTTGAAAACTGGAGATAAGAGGAAAGAGTCACACATCCAACCTGCCTTTCCCATATAAACTGTATGCCAGGGAAACAAACTAGTTACCGAGAAGTTGTTTCTCTTCTTAGAGACATTCCAACGAATAAGTGAAGAAGAAATGATAGAATGAGAATATCACCATTTTACACGCCCCACTGATGAATGTGTGTAAGCAATGAGCACTGATACTGGTCAGCACCAAGCTGAGAGACCACCAAACACCCTGCTTCCTGATGTGAGAACATGGTATCACTTAAAACGTATTCTTGCCCCATCCCCCCCAAAACTGAGCATAATCTGATCAAACCTCTAAATCGCACTCCAAGTTTCTAGCAAACATAGAAGGCAAGGAAACACGCTAGCCGCACCCCAAGAATGCAAAAAGCAAAATGCAGACTGGGGGAACATCTACAGGACAAACAACCCAGGGTCCTCAACAAATCAAGAGCAAGTGAAAAAAGTGAGAGGGATGGGGAATCTATAGATTAAGAGAGACTTAAGAGATACATCAATCAATTGCAATGAGCTGACCTTATCTGGATACCAACGAACTATAAAAAAATAATTAAAAGACAGAAAAATGTGATTGATATTAAGTAGTTGCTATAGACTGAATGTTTATGCCCTCCCTTCCAATTCATATGTTGATGACCCCCAATGTGATGGTATTAGGAGGTGGGGCCTTTCGGGAGATGAATAGGTCACAAGGGCGGATCCCTCAGGAATGAGATTGGTGTCCCTATAAAAGATACCCCAGAGAGCTCCCTCACCCCTTCTGACAAGTGAGGACACAGCGAAAAGCCTGCCAGCTCTATGAACCAGGAAGCGGGTCCTCATCAGACACCGAACCTGCTGGCCCCTTGACCTTGGACTTCCCGGTCTCCAGAACTGTGAAAAGTCAATTTCCCTTGTTTGTAAGCCACCCAGTGTACGATATTTTTGTTATAGCAGCTTGAACTGACTAAGATAGTAGGCATTAAATTTGGGGTGTATAATGATTTTGTGATAAAAGAATTAGAGTTAAAAGATACACACTGAAATATTTGTAGATGAAACCGAAAATAAGTGACTCAAAGAAAGGAGACACACCCATTCAGTGAAATAGCATGACGAAAAGGGCACAGCTTAGCAGGGGCAGCTCCAAGTCCCTAGCTGTGTGGCCGTGGGCAAGCCAGGCGAGCTCCCTGCAGCCCAGATCGCTCCCTAGCAATGTGGGTGAATACACCCCCTGAGCCATCACCACCTCAGAGCACCAGGATCACTGAGGCTAACTCCTCCCTGAGGGAACGTCTCAGGTGCTCCCTCAGCTGCTTCTCCACCCTCTAATGAAACCCGCTTCTCTCAAAGGACACTGGTACAAAGAAAACACTCGTTCTAATTCAATTTTATGTTTCTCTCACAGCAGTATTGTTTCAACACTGTAAACATATTCCAGCTCCATAATGGGTTAAACACTTTTTTGGGCTAACCTAGAAACCTAAATGCCACGTATAACATTGTTTCTATAGGAAAATCCTTTCCCAATACCAACTAGATGACTTACAAAGTATTTTTGTCATGTAATCTGCATATAAAAGTGAAGGTTGCCTTTTATGTTAATTCAAAGCATTTCCTGTTTTGTTTTGTTTTTTTCTTGGACTCAAAGTTCCCACCTCTGACACACAGATGAGGTTCCAGCCTTTTACCCCACCTCCCTCTACCTTCTTGAAAATCTCAACAAACAAAAGGGCAGGGAGTCTGTGTCTGCAACACTCCTCCCTACCACTGCCCTCAGGGAGGGGAGAACGCCAGGCCACACTCCCAAGGGACAAAGGCTCTGTGATCAGCGTCTGCCAGTTCCAAGGTCTCAGGGTCCGAGTGGGCCAGAGCACTGCAGAGAAAGGCGCTGGGTTTTGGAAAGCCCACAATGGGTTCCACATGTGACCGAGTAGATGAACAGAGAGGCTGGCCACAGGCAGGAGAGTCTGGGGGGGTCCAATGGATTAGGGGGTCCCGGAATTGGCTTTGCAGATCCACCCTTTTAGATTTGGGAGGAAGAATATGGGAAGCCTCATGCAAACTTATCTGCCTAAGCCCCCTTTCTCACCCAGAGCAGGAGAGTGTGAGTATGAGTGTGTGTGTGAGAGAGAGAGAAGGAGAGAGTGAGTGTGTGTGTGTCCACACATGCACATGGTGGACTTCAGGACATCAACCAGCGTTTGCCCAGCCACTGACAAAGCTCATCTTTTGGTCTATTCTGTCTTTATTTGGCCATCATTGTTTTGGGTATCACTCCCTCCTGAGGGAACTCTGGAGGGGAAATCGTGTAGCAGGGTTGTATTAGATTGTGGGGAAAAGAGAAACTTTTAGTTCCAGCTATGGCTCAGCTCGGAACACTACTGAGGCTTCTGAAGCCATCAACCAGAAGGGTGGCTTTTGCTTTCCTCACGGTCACCCAGTTCCCAGGCCAAGGGCGTCGATCAGTTTCTTAAGTCGAGAATGAAGATGAGTCTCGTATGGCCCAAGACCACTCGTGGGTGAGGTGTGGGCCGCTGGGTCATTACTGGCCTTCCCAAGCGGGTACTTTCCTCTCCACGTGGCCATTGCTCTTGCTTGAGCCCCCTCAGCAGGACCCCTGGAGTGGATACAGCCCTGCCTACTCTGAACTCGGCCTCACCTGCCAGGTGCAGAGCTTTAACGGGATTTGTGGTTCTGACATCAGAAAACAGCACTTTTCTTTTTCTACGTTAGCCAGTGTGATAGGTTGATAAAAAGTCTCTCACGTGTCTTCCCATCAAAATTTCCAAAATTCCGGGTCTTCTCTCAGTTTTGTGACTCACACAGACAACTGGCCCCCTGTAGCTAATCATTACACCTTCCCATCTGAGAGAAAACGGGTCTTAGATTTACAGTATATCATTGTCCCAACAACACGCTACATCTGACGGCACTGGAAATGCAGCAATATAAAAACCAACAGAGCTTACGCAGGATGGCTTGAGGCCCAACGATAGACCAAGGCTTCAGGTTACAGGTTTACACCAAAGAAGAATTCCACATGGAACCAGCTCAAGACAACAGCAAGACCCGACCTTCAAAGGCAGAAGCTTTGTGTAGCCCCAACAGTCAGAGAATCCAAACTCCAGCTTGGGCCTTCAACTGGCAAGATTCTATCTTTTTTTTTTTTTTTTTTGAGGAAGATTAGCCCTGAGCTAACTGCTGCCAATCCTCCTCTTTTTGCTGAGGAAGACTGGCCGTGAACTAACATCCATCCCCATCTTCCTCTACTCTATATGCTGGACACCTACCACAGCATGGCTTTTGCCAAGAGGTGCCATGTCCACATCCAGGATTCAAACCGGCGAACCCCGGGCCGCTGAGAAGTGGAATGTACAAACTTAACCGCTGTGCCACCAGGCCGGCCCCACAAGATTCTATCTTGTAGTCTCCTTTGGAAATCTAATTGACGCAGACTAAACCCATGTCCGCCACAGTGGTTTTCAAAGCTTCAGGATAACGCATCTCTCTCTACATCCAGTTAGTCACCTACATTGGCCAAATCAATCTACTAGAGAGGGGGGTACATTTTCCAACAAAAAACAACTACATGTTTCAAAAATATCTAAATCTAAATAATCAAAATCTCATTTTAATTACCAAAACAGAAATGATAGCAACCACAAGATTATTATCAGCTAATATTGCTACGATACTTACAAAGTGCCAACTATGCGTTCAGTGAAAATAATGACATGTTCTGCCAAAGATTCTCCAATTCTGTATGCATTTTACATTCTCCACTCACCTCAAAACTAATGGAAGGACAACCAGAAGGACCTGCAACTAGAATATAAAACTATGTGCTGGGGGGCTTTGGGGAGAAGAAGAAGAACAGAAAAAAGAAGATTGGTAGCAGATGTTAGCTCAGGTGCCAATCTTTAAAAAAGAAGAAAAACTAATGGAAGTTCAGGCTAACACAAGGGGTAACAGTGGATATGTAAGAGGAAAAACCTCACCCAGAAGGCCCCCAGAGCTGCCACCACCTGGTTATCACCTCTCTAGTCTAAGTAACCCTACAGCTCCAGTACCAGCCTTGGGCCTTCAGGCCTGTGGGGGAGGCAGCAAAGCTCAGTGGATAAGGACTTTGAACTTGCATTCAGACAACCTTGTATTCAAATTTCAGCACTCACTTTGAGCAATTTATCCCACCTCTTGCAGCCTCGTTTTCCTCATTTGTAAAAGAGAAATAATAACTTGTAACTCAGTGTTTTTGTGTAGATTAGGTGACACAATGTATATAGAATGCTCTGCAAATAGCAAGGACTTAAACAATAGCTAATATTGTTCCGTCTATTCTAAATACCTTGTTGCAAAATGTACTAACCATACACAAAAATTCGAGTCACCTTGGAAACGAGAAACAACCACGAAATATTCTTTCTTTCATTGATAGATTGTCCAAAAGTAAACTCATCTCCTGGTTTTTATTATAGCAATCACAAGCTTCTAAACTATTTTTCTGTCAATTGTCCCTGAGGAGACAGAAAGGAGGAGGAGAAAGAAGTTCATGGAAAAGAGTAAAGTGTCAAAACCCTAAATAAAAGCTGGCTTTTATCCGCCAGTGGGAGAATAGAGAAAATGGAGAAGAAGCTAGCAAGAACCGAATTTAACTCTACTGCAGCTTGTTTAAAAAGCAGTTTTCTATTAAAACATAATAACTACCAAGATTTCCGCCGTAAGATAAAGGTAACACCTATTTTTAAAAATGAACTCCTGCACACATATGAATATTTTAAAATATGTTTTAAATATACATATACTTTATTTAAAATATCAGCTTATTTATACAGTAAAATTTGTTTATTAACTTTTTGAGGCAATGGCGAGAAGATGTAGAGAGCAGGAAAGTACAAACTGAGCAAAAAGGTAATTAACTGGCTAAGCTGAGTTCCTGCTTAGCGAACTTCCCACTCAGGGAGAGGGCTTCCTCTCTGCCACCCCAACCCCTGGGCTTTGAGGTCATGGGGAGAGGAGGGCAGAGGAAATGATGGAAACATGCCTGCTATGGACTGAATGTTTGTGTCCCCTCAAATTCCTATGTTGCAGCCCTAACCCTGACAGTATTTGGAGGTGGGACCTTTGGGAGGTAATTAGGTTTAGATTAGATCATGAGGGTAGAGCCCCATGATGGGATTAGTGTCCTTACAAGAGGAGGAAGAGCGACCAGAGCTTGCTTGCTGTCTGCCACGTGAGGACTCAACAAGAAGACAGGTCTCCAAGCCAGGAAGGGAGCTCTCACAAGGCGCAGAATCTGCCAGCACCTTGATCTTAGACTTCCCAGCCTCCAGAACTGTGAGAAACAGAGGTCTGTTGTTTAAGTCACTCTGTTTGCAGTATTCTGTTATAGCAGCCCAAGCGACGAAGACAATGTCTGAGTAGGGCCAAGGTGGAAAGTGAACTGAAGAGGAGGATATGTTTTCAGCAGTAACTTAGAGGTCTCCAAACAAGAAAACTGGACATATTTTAATATCACTAGTCATTAAACAGGAAACATAAACAATAAATTAAATGCCATTTAAAAATGCCATTATTTTGGACAATCATCAAAATTGCCCATCTCAATTGGAGCTTACCAGGGTATCTCTAATTATGCTGAACATCTTTTTAAACTCTTATTACAGAGAGCCTCCTGTGGTATGGTCAGGATAATCTTTATCCTGCTCTGGAAGACCTCAATCAATGGGC
Source organism: Equus quagga (assembly GCF_021613505.1). NCBI lineage: Eukaryota > Metazoa > Chordata > Mammalia > Perissodactyla > Equidae > Equus > Equus quagga. Next base: position 129,668,437 of record NC_060273.1, read on the forward strand.
TCTCTGGCTCTTTGGTTTGCAGATGTATTTGGCCAAAGGGATGCTCTGGCTGGAGATGGTGAAATAGAGGACAACGGAATGGAGGTATTTACTCCCTTGGCTCCCAACCAGGCCACGTGCCTCCCATCACTGCATTCCTCCTGAAGACTACAGCTTCTGGGGGCTTCCTCATCCTATAGGTGTGGTTTCTCAGGTTCCCATAACCAGTCCCTCCCGTCGCCTCTTCTAGGTCATAACAGCACGCTCTTTTTCTAGTCCTAATGTACTTCAGCATCTTTTGTTGATTTCTCTTCATCCTGCCAATACATCTGAAATAGTCCCCTCACTAGATTACTTTCAACTAAACCCTTGTGCATATGCAACCTGTTTCCTGCCCAGCCTCTACCTGACCAGGTGTGAGGAAGGCCTGGTTAGTTAGTCTTGCCCCAGCCAGGTGCAAGGTTTACACACAGCCCTCTGATTGGTCACCAGTGTCTCCTATGGGCCCTGAGCTCTTCACACTCAGCAGAGAACCCCAAATAAAACAGAAAGTAAATAGCTTCTGTTCCCCAATCAGAGGTCTCAACCTAGTTCAACAGCTGTCACCTTCACTGAGCCCCTGAATTCTAGATTTCACTTGCCCACCTGGCCCCGAAGTACTCACCTGCTCCTCCCCAACTCTGCTGGTTTCCCAGACTCTGGACTCTGTCTTCCTGCCTAGTTCTATGGGGCTCACTCCCTCCTTCCTATTCTGATTTCCAGCCTCAACCCATCACCAACCTGGTGCCACAGGATCTGCCCTGCCCCCACCAGCATGTCCTGTCCTGCTGCAGCCCAAGTCCTGCCTAGCGGCCACCAGGATACCATTCAGCAGAGAAGTGTCACCTCTGAAAAGTTAGCAGCCTGCACTACATTACTTTCTGGTTTGAGGACAAAATCAAAAGGGAGAATTATCTGATGGCTCTTAAAAATTAGTGTAACTACTGAAGAAAGCAGTAAAAATTAGGAAAATTTGCTCACTGACTATAATTAATGTTTTGGAAGAAGGGGGAGGGACTAACTTGTGATGAAATGAACTATGGCAGAAAGTACCTTTGGGTTTTACTAAATCAACTTGCAAGACTCACTTGGGCTTACTAAACTTTACGCTCCATTTCAAAATGAAAAGTAATGGTGAAAAGGACCACCAAGAACTCCGAGGGCTGAAAACTGAATTTGAACCTGTATCATGTCACACAAGCACCTGTTTTCAGCTCCTCCCCTGCCTTGCAATTTCCCATCATGCAGGACATGGCTCCAGTGGGACAGAGGCATGGGAGTGACTGGGATGGCAAAGCAAGACATCAGGACCTACAAACCCAAAGGGTCCCAAGGGGAGGTCGACCCTTGAGAAAGCAGAGTGGGTTATGAGGTCCAGCACTCTCCCACTTACAGACTTTCCAGCCAAGTTTGACTTTGTGAATGGAGTCTGACTCAGTTTGACTTCATGAATGGAGACGGTAGGCAGCCCATATGAGAGCAAACCAAGAGGAAAGCAGGGCTGTGACTAGTACCCCAAACACATGCAGTGTGGCACTATATGTCTGCTAGAGGTAGCCCACCTAATTCATCTGGTCAACAGTCAATTTAATGCATTTAAAAGTGGTGGTTCTCAAAGTGTGGTCCCAAGATCAGCAACACTAGCCTCTCCTGGAAGCTTGTTAGAAATCTAAATTCTCAGGCCTCACCCAAGATCTACTAAATCAGAAACTCTGGGAGTAGGGCCCAGCAATCTGTATTTCTTTTTTTTTAATGAGGAAGATTGGCCCTGAGCTAACACCTGTTGCCAATCTTCCTCTTTTTGCTTGAGGGAGATTGTCCCTGAGCTAACACCTGTGCCAGTCTTCCTCTGTTCTGTTTGTGGGACACCACCACAGCATGGCTTGATGAGCTGTGTGTAGGTCCGTGCCCAGGATCAGAACCCACAAACCCTGGGCCACTGAAGTGGAGTACACGGAACTTAACCACTACACCATTAGGCCAGCCCCAGCAATCTTTATTTTAACAAGGCTTCCAGGTGATTCTGATGTACATTAAAGTTTGAGAATAATGACTTTGAGAACAAACAAAAATGACTTTTTTCAAAACAGTTCTACCCCTCTCCTAAATAAAAAATCTCATTAATTATTTACTAGAAGGTCAGAAAAATATTTATTTTCCCTTTATATTTATTCTACTTGGGATTATCCTCACTGATTCTGGGAAGCCATGGAACGGACAATATACAAGTCTAATCATCAGCTTAGGCACATTCTTTTGCAAGAGACTCACCATCCTCATGAGGCTTTGCTTATCAAACTTTATGGATATTCCCTGAATCCCTAGCATCTACAACAGAGTCTGGCACAAATACTGGTGAAATTAATAAATGAGCACGATGAATGCAGGAGAAAGCGAGAATTGGCGATGCTGTCTGTCAGCACAAAATTATTTGCAAATTAACAATCGCCTGCGCCCGAGCCACAACATAGTAAACCTACACAGAGATGGCTGCAAGTTGACTGTGTCGTCAATCAGGACTCTTCTCTACAACTGGCTGCCTAGTCCCAGACGCCTCCCCAGGCACAACACCTGGTATGAGAAAAGAAGACTTGTAAAAATCCCCGGATCTTCCCAGAGAGAGGTTCAACTATCTCCTCTGAGGATTTCTGAACCAGAATTACAAAACTGGCACAATATCAGGAGTGAGCATTCTGCAGGATTCTCCTGTTAGAGTACTATTTTTAAAAAGGCAACAAGAGGGAGACAAATTGCTAGGAAGCTGCATTTTTACAGCAATTGGGAGACAAATCTAACTTCTTACCAGAAATGGAAACCCATATGATATCACTGTACTGCATATGAATTATTAATGTTTACAATTTTTTTGTAAATTAGGTATTCAGGAAGGTTCCTGTCGATATCATGTTTGACATCATAATGCTTCATCATTCTAAAAGCTTAATGAGATGAATTATTGCTAGAAAAGAGAAAGAGAGATCAAGCACACATTTTTGCACTCTGGGGAATACCAGAGACCAAGTAGATAATGAGGATATGGTTTATAATTGATGTACAAAGAGGAAATTTAAAAAGAAAACTATTACAACCTACCACTGTAAACAGGACCAAATGGCAAAGACTTTATTTTTCCACCTGATCATTTTGGAAAAGAGGAGGGGAGGGGGCCATGACTATTAATTATCTCAAACTCTTAAGGAGGAAGAATTCTTATTCTAAAAAGAAATGAAAGTAAAGTTTTTTACAAAATTACCTCATCCACAAGAGTATGGAACATGTGAAGATTGAAAAAGACAATATTAACACTGAGTCACAAGTCCTAAAAGGATACAATTAAATATATTAAAGCAATTCTGAGATAATAATTCTGTATGGTTTGTATAAATCAAAATTCGGGTCTCAAATTTAATTTCAAATCTATGGTTTCTGAGATCTACATATGCAAATTAGCGCTGGGTCACTAAACCAGCAGATTCATTCCCAACATTCCTAGTAGCGGGTTGGAATGAATTAAGCTCTTATTTGAAAATCCTGTTGATAAAGCAAAGTGAGTTCAACTCCTATCCAGGTCAAACCTTTTAACACTTCAGCCAAGCAGCAATGATATTTATACAAATTTATAGTAACTGCTAATAACTGAGACTCATTTTCCCTTCAGTTTTTACTCCATTTGGTCTCTAAGTAGCCTCTTGAGGCAAGTATTAAAACAGAGAATGAATTCATTCATTATTCTGTCTTTCATTGAACAAACATGGAGTAGCTAGAGTTGCCAGGTGCTAAATTGGGATTCTTGCTACTCTGAAAGGCAGAAATACAAAATTTTTCTCAAGTAACCAAAAAAAGCATTACAGAGTTCATAAGATGTCACCATGCTGAACTCCTGCTTCATGTCTTCAAATTTCCTTTTCAACAAGAGGCAAAAGGATAGTCTTTATCGGTAACATCCCAATTTAGTTATTTCACCAGCTATAACATCTTATTTCCCTGAAATTTCTCCTAATGCTAACTTTATGTGAGCGAGTGTGTTTTAAAAAAAACTTGACACAAGAAAAATATAGCGTTCAGCACATGCCTTTATAACAAAAGTGCGGTTGGTAGGCTGGACGGTCACAAATCCAGGTCTCTAATCTTTGGATATTCTGTCATCTCATGGTTAACATTCAAAAGCTAGGAGAGAAAGCTTATACCTGGCACAAAGGAGGTACTCAATAACTGGTATTTTTTATTATAATGATGACTATATTATATTATACGATATGATTATTTCCAGAGAAGCCCTACCACTATAAACAAGCATCAGTTAAGCGTCATGTTACGAAATCAGATGGTGCTAAAATAAGTTCACTGAAAGATGCTTTGGGTCTCCCAGACTGAAGCCAGTGCATGCCATCCATCCTTCTCTTTGCCCCTCCCCTGGGAACTGACTCTACCCAATGAAGACTGAGCCTCTTCACACTAGGCCAGTTGTTGGGCAACTTTTCACATATTAAATAGACAATCATGTCTCTGCCAAATAATCAATGGAACAGTTCCTGGTAATCCACTGAGCAAGTCAAACCTCTGACTCTACCTAACATTAAGGGTCACAGAGATGTACTTTTTCCTCTGCACACTGGGCTGTGCCACTGTCGTTCTGTTTGCCACAAGGATAAAAGGCCCAGGGGCCAGATTTACACAATGAAAACCCTCTTGAATTTAAGAGTGTTTTGAGAAGGTATAGGAGGGCACGATTAAGAAATAACTAGTGACTGCTTTAATCGTTTAAATAATTTTTTCCACTTCCTCAAAATTGCAGTCTCCTGAAGGATGAGATATATGTGCCAAATCTTCATCTTCTGACAGCTGCAGTGCACTGGAAACCACTTCCCCTCACTGTGGCTCAGCTGACCCCCCAAATTCACGGCCAGGTCTCTCAGTTATGTCCAGGATGTAGCCAACCCAAACAAGTGACAAACAACAGGTTCCACTCTGGTCCCCTTCCTCCATTCCCTTCCTCCATCTCTCCACAAAACACAAACACCCTCATTCATTCACAGGTCCCCACGCTCGATCCTGTGACTAAGACTGCACGCAGCCTGGCTGGTTTTCCCAGGTAAAAATCTGAATAGGACTATCCTCGCACCGGCTCTGCACCAGTCACCTACAAGGCACGCAAATCCAGGCCAGGGCTCGGATTTCATTCAGTCGGACTCGCCAGCCACCGAATGCTCCCAACGATACCCACCCCTCCTCCTGCCTCAACCGAGCCTCAGCCTTCCCACCACCCTGCGAAGCAGCCGGCCCACCTGCTTCCCACTTCGCTCGCTTTTCCACCCGTCCCCCCAGAACCAGCTCCCAGGACCCCTCCAGGGGTGTTTTCTGCTCACATTTCCTGGGCCCTCATCACCCCCACAAACGAAAAGTAAACTCCTCCTTAGTGACAGCCTCCCCAGACCAACCGCGTCATGACCACTCCACTCCGCCGGAGCCCCCCGCCCGCGCAAGCCCCGCCCGGACGGGGCGCCCCCCACCACCCCCCGCGCGGGCGGGCGCCTGGCGTTTACCTGGACGCTGGTGTAGCTGGTCTGGGTCTCGGCCTCCGCGCTGCTGCAGCAGTGGCGCCTCCGGCCCCTGCAGGTGGTCGCGGCGGGGGCCGCCGAGCCCGCGCTGCTGCCGCTGCCCAGCTCCGCGCGGGCCCTGCGGACGCGGGCGGCGCCGGGGGGTCCGCGCGCGCGGCTCGGGGGGATGGCGTCGGCGGCGTCGGTCTGGACGAAGAGGCCGTGCAGGGGGGCCGCGGGGCCCTGCGACACGCTGGTGGTCTGGCGGGGCGAGTTGGACTCGTCCGAGTCCCGGCAGTAGATCACGCCGCTCTGCGAGACGTGGATGCTGGGGGCGCAGCCCATCCCTCGGCCGGGCTTCCCCGCGCGCCCGCCCGCGCCGCCGGCCGCCCGGACCCCGCGGCCCCGCTGCCACCTGCAGTGAGGGGGCGGGCGCCTCGGCGGCGGTGGCGGTGGCGCCGGGACCGCGCGCCCCCCGGCCTGTCTGGCCGCCGCTCCGTCG